>NC_051186.1:120890403-121190403 GCF_013339695.2 Rhipicephalus sanguineus | reverse complement strand
TATTTTTACAAATCAATGTGCCACCCCATTCATAACCTATCCCTGGATGAATTGCGCTAAGTATACGCTAAGGAACCAACCAACCAATCAGCTTCATTCACGCGTGTTCTGGCCAATGCCCCACAGCGCGCACGAGCTATTTGTATGAGGGAAAACAAACAGGCTATATCGGTTAGACTGTGCCGGCAATAGTTTGTAAATAGTAAACCCACAATCTTTTATCTTTATATCGCTGCCCGTATCACCTTGCAGACGGTCTAGTACGCACAATGGCCAACACAGTGACATCCTTTATCTCCATATCTACACCGAGTAAATATATGTTATGTTACACACAAGCAGAGTGAATAGTTCTGGTTACCAGAAGCAGATTATCGCATGTTTGTTGTCTTTGACCTTGCTTGTTTTGTTTGCCTCCGACAGCGTCTATTAGAACTATAAATAAATCCTGTGTAACTCGTTTGAAGTATAGACGATATTAAGTAAGACGCATAATACATTCTTATTTTTATATATCGCGACGTGAATTGATAAGGTCAGGAAACGTCGAATGCACCAAACCAACCGTTTTCATGCGTACGCGTCCACTGTTCGTTTGGTTGTTCAATATACAAAACGGCAAGACGGGAACATGGCGGCACCAAAACCCGTCCGTAAAATAGTCTATACATAATAGCGCACAATTGGCGATTTGAAAAAAAAAAAAAAAGAACAATTACAACGTCGACTCCATTTCTTATTTCAATATTTCGAATATTCGCGCATACCTGCCGGAGCTGTGCGCACGCCAAGTGTGAAAGAAAAGCAATAAAGATGACGAAAAATATCGATATATTTCGAGTAAGTTCGAGTAAGTTGTCTGAATAGCCCGAATAAAAAGAGGTTGGAAGATATAGGTCTTCGCGTCGACTGCGTGATTATGTAGCAGATTTACCAGGTCTCGATGTTTCACATTAGCGAAATATTTTTTTTTCCGCCAAATACCTGAATGGGCGCTCTCGAAATACACTATAGGCACACGGTATATATAATTGCATGTTATGGCATCATGACGAAATATTGTTTCGAAAACGTTGCAAAGTAATAACCAAGAGAAACCGACCGCAGGGCTGCCCAGGTACTCGTATATCCGCGTAGCTGTTAGCGAATGACGCGTACAATTAGCAGCAACGACAAAAAGAACAAAAGTGACGTTCGAAACTTCGCATTTAAAGGGACACTAAATCGAAACAATACATTAGTTTAGGCTGATAAATTACACTCTGAAAACTTTAGTGTAGTTAATTTCAGCACCATGGGCTTGTTACAAGATGTGAGAATCAATGTCAAATGTTTCGCTTTTAAATTTCCCGCCAATATCTCCGCTAGTGACGTCACGGATTTCAGAGTGCTTTTCTTTTCGTATTTTGCCTACGTTGGATTAACGAAATTTCGTGAAACTTGGTACGTTAATAGGATAGCTAGGTGGAGCTAGTTGGTATCGCATTTTGACATATAACCGTGAGCGCAAATAAACAACGCAGGACGAAGGGACACACACACACCACAAGCGCTCGTGCTGTGTGTACCTTCTTCATCCTGCGTCGTTTATTTGCTCTCAAAGTTCTATGTCAAAATTGGTACGTTAAGTCTGTGGCTCAATCAGGAGACAATGCACTTCATTTTTGCCGATTAGAAACCATCTAGGCGCCATCAAAATCTGTGACATCACTGCACGTAGTGCGGGAACTTCGATGTGGCGTCGCGGCACTTTCTCTTTGCGCGTTTTCTCGCTTACCAAGAGTCTTCTCGCAGCAAGCGTAGTGTTTTTGCTATCGCGAAAGAGTGAATACTTACCGATACAAAAAAAAAAAAAAATCGTTTTTCTCTTTAGTGTCCGATTAAGCTAGGCGCCTTTCAACAACTCGCGCGGCCGCCATTTTGCCAAGCGCGCTCCTGCGCGACACCGTGCATTGTTTCACTGATCGATTGTCACGCGAACGCGTCCTTCGAACAACTGTCACCGCGCTGATGATGCATCGACCCTAAATTCAGAAGCACGCCAGACGTAGTGCAGATGGCTATTCCGGGAGGACATTTTTTTTTTCCCGAGGCCAATCGTAATAGCCACTTCCAACAGTCTATTCTGCGGCGGCATCGAGTAACGAATTGATGCGCGGCGTAATCATGCAACTACAATTAACGAACCTCGCGAAAGTTCCCATTCATCGAACGGAAAACACAGAGAGAAAAAAAAAGACAACTAACGGCTGTCGCGTGGTCTTTAAACGTGCATAGTGTGTTGGAATACTTTTGCTAAGCATAACGTAAACGTGAAAGACAAGCAATGGAAACACACTGTGCTCTAGATGTTGAATTAGAAGCAATTACGCGAATAGGTAGCTGTTATCGGCAACTGAAGAAACTGGAAAGCTAATTTCTTTTTCCAGTTTCTTGTTTTGCGGATAACAGGTACTCACAGCCACACCACATGACGTGACGTCAACAACTAACCCTTTTAAAGCTAACACGCATTTGACAGAGATGGGTCCGCTTATTGAAGCGTCGGTCAGCCTGTCGGATCGCACGTTATTACTGTTTATACAAGCTCGTTATTACTGTTATACAAGCTCTTTATACTCTATAGGGCGTTTTGCTAAACATACGTATGTATGGTCGCAATAGAAAGATATACGAGGTATCTAAGGTTAACCGAACTTTAAAAAACAATCGGAGCAATATTGGTGAGAGCAAGTCGTCCTTGCTTATATATTTTATATTTTCCAGCAGGCACATTTCGTCGTTTTAATTACTCGACTAATTTATTATAGTTGCATCAGTATCCCGTGTCCTTCAAGAAACACAAGGATTCAAACAGTGCGCGGCGCGCTTTATAAGATGGACAAGAAACGCAGAAACGAAAACACACACAAACAAACAGTGGCTGCGCCGCCTCGAAATTCCCGCAGCGGATCGCCGTGACATCACAGATTATGACGGCCCATTTTTGGATTTATTCATATGTTTTACACTGTACTTATCCTCTCTAGGGTTGCAGGGTACAAAGGGTTGCAAAAAATGAATTTGAGCAGAGTGTCCGATTAACCCACGCTTACAACAGGAAAAAACAGCGCAAAAACTTTTTGGCAGCGCTGTTGTCGTCTCTTCTTCGTCTTGCGTTCTATTAAAAACAAAAAAAAAAACTTTTTTTTGGTGCCGTTTTTTCCTGTGGCAACCACGAACCAGCCAGCCCAATCTTCGACCTTGGAAAGTCCAATTGGGCCAGTTTGTTCAACTAAAGCCCCTCTAGCTTCGTAGGTAGAGGGGCTTTAGGTTCAACCACGGCCGGCCTATAGACTGCACGCGCGCGCTTCTTTCAGCGAGCGCGCGCGTGTAGTCTAGCCTAGTCTAGCCCGGCCGTGGTTCAACATAGCTCTGCGTTTCCCTCCTATTCGGTATCTGCGCTGTTTCCCTTGACTGTGCAAAAAGTAGCGTCTTTTTCCTTTCCATAGTCACTTTGTATCTCTCTCTCTCATCGACTTGCGCGCGCAGCACTTTCGCAATCGCCCTCCCGAAGGAACAGCCTTCGACCGGCTCTGCACAGACGTGACACACTGGGAAATCCCTCCCCCTTCCCCAATCACTTATTCAAAACATTGTTGTGTGGAAAGACAATGCATTCGGTGTTACACAGTTAAAGCGATGAATTGAGCCGATATCCTACACTCACATAAAAGATGGAGTAAAAAGGGCGTCTTTTTTGTGCCACTACAATAACCGTCATCTGGCTTACTTGCGTTTCCTTTCTCGAAAACTCGGCGCTGGCCACTTTCCTAGCACGAATGCTATGTCACGCTGATAGCGCGCATGCCGTTCGTGACCAGAAAGTGCCGGGCGCGCGGCGATAATGCAAGGAAAGGAAAGCAAAATAAATGACGATTATTGTTGTGGGACAAAAAGACGCCCTTTTTACTCGATTTATTCTGTGAGTGTACACTATCCGGATAAGCTCGATATCTTGAACATAAGTTTTCGAGTTGATTATGCTGATACGTTGATCTTATGTTTATGACGATATCGGACACGTGTCCAGCGATAGCGTCTGTTTGTATTTGTTCTGTATATAGTTCACTATTTGTCTGTGATTACCTCCGTGATTGTGTAGACACATTATATAATGTGTTATATAATACATATAAACGCATCATACAATTACATAATGCCACTCATATATTATTACAGACGGTTAATCTCAACTTGAAGCAGCACAAAAGAAAAGAAGGAAGATTTCCGTATCACTGCCTTCTCTGTATGTTTGCTGCCGCATGGAGCTCAGTCAAACTGCGATAAAGAAGGTTTTTCTCCTGTCACTCGTTTCCGTTGCATCGTGTATGAGTTAGACGGAAATAAACACGCTGAATGATAAAAAGCACGCCAGTGAAGGGAGGCAGTCTGAGTGAATGTTTAGCAAGAGAAAAGAAGGAGGCGATCGCTATGCGAAAACAAACAAAGAAAAAAAAAATTACGAAGAAACAACGCCACCGAGATGCCCACGAATGCTCTCTCCCCTCCCCCCTTCCACTTCCCCTATCTCACTCATGCGAAAAAAAAAGAAGAAGAAAAAGAAGCCCAGCACACAATCTCAAAGGGCTGCCGCTTATCGGGCAGCCGCGAGCGAAGGCTTCGTTTCGCCTCGACGCCTCGAGTTTCCACTTCAGCGACGCGTACCACACTCTGCACGACACCACAAGGGGTGACAAGCAGGTTGCAAACTGGGCGCAATCAGATACACAGTGCTCTTCTTCCACGGCTGCTCCTTGAACATTCACGGTTTCATCGAGAGGGCGTGGATGCGGCCACCGCGGTTTACACATACACGAGATGGTAAATCACTTCACAGAGAGTTTCCCTTCAAAACGATGGCGTATCTGCGCAAGCAGGAAGGAGGGAAGGAGATGGACAGCTAGGAAAGAACGCAGACTTCCGACTGTATCACACTCCGCAGTCTGCCACATTCTTCGCAGTGTGTCTCTGCAGTGTATCACACTCTTTCCTGTCTGTCTGTCTTCTTCTCTCCTTCGTGCATGCGCAGATACGCCACACCACTTGGCTATGAACCAAAATGGCCTGCAAATAGCGCAGAAGTTCATGGGGAAGATGGACGCTTGAAGCGATGAAAAATCATTGATGCCTCGAAGAAGACAAGACCGCTTGTTTAAACGTTGGCTCTAGCGACACTCTGTGTCGAAGGATTTTCCAGAACTAGCGTATAAAAAGGTCTCACTGCTTCCCTACAGATGGGAGCATACGAAATTTGAATTTACGTGAAGCGAGTAAACAGTATGCGCTCCTCGTCATCATATACAGCACTTTGCTGCAACGCAGCGAGTATGCGTCGCACCATTCAGGAAAACACACCCTGGTCGGTTCCCACTAGTAAGAGAGCTCGCTTAATTTAGCAGCCAAGATGGACAACGGTGACGTGTAGCGAGCTTTTCTTGCCTGCTCGAAGTTTTCTACACGACGGTATGTTTCCTGTTATTATTAGGGGTGCGCGAATAGTGATTTTTAGAACCGAATCGAATAGTGATGACACCGAATCGAATACGAATACAAATAGAATACTGTTCGAATAGTTTTCAATAGTAAGTCAACTATTTTCAAAGCAGCCCTGTCACCGGTAAGGTAAGAATTTTCGAAAAAGACCAAACATTCTACAACATTTCATTTGAGAAACAACTATTCACAAACTTTAACAAAGGAACATTACGATTACTTTTTAACCCACAAAAAACAACACGATTAATAAACTGAAGCAAGCTCGTATAAAACAACTAAAGCCTTCGAAATATTTTGTAACTGCAGGATGAAATATAGCAGTGACTACAGTATTGGAGGTAGTTAAATGTTTTTAAATAAAACGGATACATAAATATTAAGCAATTTTCATGGGTTAACATCATCATGAATGTCATGGCGAAGAAAGTGGATGGATGACACTGTCGCTTCCGCAGCACTGGAGTTTTAGGCAGAAACGCCTTGATCCTGCGATCAATATACCGCCGATAGTCCCGCATGGGCTGCGCATGCGTCTGGGTAACTCGATGACGAAAGCGAGAAAAGTTACCCCCCCCTCGATGTTCCGAGGTCTCGTTCCTTCGAGCATTTTTCTTCGTTGCTGATTATTAAAAAAATATTCGGTATTGCGAATATGCATTATTAGATTCGAGTACCTAATCGAATATAGCTCATTCGATTCGTTACTGGAAAGTTTAGAATATTCGCACATCCCTAGTTGTTATTAGAGCTGCTGTGTCAGCATTTTCTATCGACGTGTACAGAAGGGACACCTCGGTAAGGCTAACACAGCGTTTAGCTTCTCCTTCGGTTTTCTGTGTTCAGTCGTTCGTCTGTTAGCTGAAAAGCTCAAGCTCAATGAAGACATAAAAAAAATCACAGCATATCCACGGAGTGAATGATGATGAGTGGGCGAAGCTGCGGAGGTTCATCGGTAAACCGTGAATCTTCCGTGAATTCTGCCCAGTACATCATCACCGACGTGAGATCGGGCGCGTTTATACTAAAGGTTCGATGAGTTATGACGACTTGCAGCTCACTTTAATTTTACATGTACGCTGTGAATTTTCATTGTTTAGAAAACCATTGCTTTAGAAAACATCTGGCGTCTTTCGTTAAGCAGCTGGTGTCTTTTCGTTTTGCTTTAGAAACATCTGGCGTTCTTTCGTTTTGCTTTTAGAAAACATCTGGCGTCTTTCGTTGGTTTATTTCATCAATCAACGGCGTTTTGAACAAAATTTTTATTGTTTAATCACGCACAGGAGAAATCTCACCAGGCACTACCTTGGAGGTAAACAATGGCTGCTAATGGGAATGAGAGACAGAAGAAGTCGGCTTTTAGCTAACACTTACACTTCTACTTCTACTAACGTTTCCTACTGGAACATGCCAATGGCTGTTAATGGGGAATGAGAGACAGAAGAATTCGGCTTTTAGTTAACGCGCACGCTGCGGATTTTTTATTGTTCAACAACGCACAGGAAAAATCTCCCACCGGCACCACCTTGGAGGTCAAAGCGTAAGACTGGTTACGCACTACGACGACTACGACTACGAGGGACGAACGAGTGCCGCCTTAAGGAGCTTCGCCCCTAAAACGAAAGGGACGTCAGTCTAACGAAGACGCCGAGAGTGACAACAAAAGCACACAAGACGCAGAAACCAGCAGCAGGCTCCTCGTGCACAACAGGCGTTCGTGCTTCCACGGCCGCTACATGTTTTTAAATGCGAAGCATTTCTTAGCGAACTTCTGCGACTTTGACCGTATCTATCTATCTATCTATCTATCTATCTATCTATCTATCTATCTATCTATCTATCTATCTATCTATCTATCTATCTATCTATCTATCTATCTATCTATCTATCTATCTATCTATCTATCTATCTAGCCGCCTACGACTTTGTGCTCTCCTGGTCGCTTGGTTAATCGAATGTGCACCAATATTGGTATGGCGTAACATGACTGTATGACGAACATAAATGACAAGTCATAACATGAAAATCATGACACGAATGTCATGTACAGCATGATTTACATGCTACGCTCATGGTGCGCTGGCGGCCGTTTCGCTAGCTTGATATACACCAAAATTGGTATCTTGTGACGTGACTGTGTGACGAACATAAATAACACGAGTTAACATGAAAATCATGACACGCATGTCATGTACAGCATGACTTACGTGCCACGCTCATGGTGCGCTGGCGGCCGTTTCGCTAGCTTTATATACACCAAAATTGGTATCTTGCGACGTGACCGTGTGGCGAACATAAATAACACGAGTGATCATGAAAATCATGACACGCATGTCATGTACAGCATGACTTACGTGCCACGCTCATGGGGCGCTGGCGGCCGTTTCGCTAGATTGATATGCACCGAAATTGGTATATTGCGACGTGACCGTGTGACGAACATAAATAACACGACTTATCATGAAAATCATGACACGCATGTCATGTACAGCATGACTTACGTGCCACGCTCATGGGGCACCGGCGGCCGTTTCGCTAGATTGATATACACCAAAATTTGTATCTTGCGACGTGACCGTGTGACGAACATAAATAACACGAGTTATCATGAAAATCATGACACGCATGCCATGTACAGCATGACTTACGTGCCACGCTCATGGGGCGCTGGCGGCCGTTTCGCTAGATTGATATGCACCGAAATTGGTATATTGCGACGTGACCGTGTGACGAACATAAATAACACGAGTTATCATGAAAATCATGACACGCATGTCATGTACAGCATGACTTACGTGCCACGCTGATGGGGCGCTGGCGGCCGTTTCGCTAGATTGATATGCACCAAAATTGGTATTTTGCGACGTGACCGTGTGACGAACATAAATAACACGAGTTAACATGAAAATCATGACACGCATGTCATGTACAGCATGACTTACGTACCACGCTCATGGTGCGCTGGCGGCCGTTTCGCTAGCTTGATATACACCAATATTGGTCTCTTCCGACGTGACCGCGTGACGAACATAAATAACACGAGTTAACATGAAAATCATGACACGCATGTCATGTACAGCATGACTTACGTGCCACGCTCATGGGGCGCTGGCGGCCGTTTCGCTAGATTGATATACACCAAAATTGGTATCTTGCGACGTGACCGTGTGACGAACATAAATAACACGAGTTATCATGAAAATCATGGCATGCATGTCATGTACAGCATGACTTACGTGCCACGCTCATGGTGCGCTGGCGGCCGTTTCGCTAGCTTGATATACACCAAAATTGGTATCTTGCGACGTGACCGTGTGACGAACATAAATAACACGAGTTATCATGCAAATCATGGCACGCATGTCATGTACAGCATGACTTACGTGCCACGCTCATGGTGCGCTGGCGGCCGTTTCGCTAGCTTGATATACACCAAAATTGGTATCTTGCGACGTGACCGTGTGACGAACATAAATAACACGAGTTATCATGAAAATCATGGCACGCATGTCATGTACAGCATGACTTAGGTGCCACGCTCATGGTGCCCTGGCGGCCGTTTCTCTAGGTTGATCGACCCCCAAGTTGGTATTGCGCGACGTTACTGTGTGACGAACATAAATAATAGGAGTTAACATGAAAACCATGACACGCATTTTCCTCAATGACATACAGGACGATGTATGCAGCTCTTTGCTGGCTGCTTCGCATTACATCGATTCCCACAATGCGTGGGATCTGCGGGCTTTTTCTTTTTTTATGTAGCGGCCGTGGTGCTTCCTACCACCGGGCGAGTGTTCCGGTTACGGATATACAGTTGAGACCACATCTCTGTTACAAAAGTCTTCATAGTTATTGTGGTGTTTTTCTCATGACCTTTTTTTTTGTTTTCAAGATACATTTGATTGACATGCAACTAAACAGCGCGCGATTTTATGTAAAGGATCGCCACCTTCAAAGACTGTGTCATCCTAGACAACGACCATCGAAGCGTTACAGAGTGGAAAAAGTGACATAACGCAACCGCTGCGGTCGCACTTCGGTGGAGGCGAATAATGCTAGAGGCCCGTGTCCTGTGCGATGTCAGTGAACGTTACAGAAGACCAGATGGTTCGCTAAGGTGGGTATGCAAGCATCCGAACGACAAGCTTATCGGAATAGCAGTGTACGCAGCGTTGCATATGCATGGGAAGTCGCTTTACAGATAGCTCTGTGTATCAGTGGCGCTCATTAACGCTTGAAACCGTTGCGCGAAAAAAATTAAAAATCCATTTCGGTAATAATATGTGTATATACGTCAAACGGCAAGTGGATCAGTGTGAAATAATTGGCTTTATTTCAACGCAATACATTGCGCTAACCTCCTCGTTGAACCATAAACCAAGGCGCTGGGAGATTGCACGGCGTTCTGTGCTCTTTGCGGTGGACAGTGGCATAGCTAAAGTATAGGAGGCGGGAGAGTTTCCAAACCCTCCCAAAGCGTAGCCAGAGAAATTTAAACAGGCGCTGCACTGAAGTGATGCATATGGGCGATGTCATGGTAAAAGGTCATTTCCAAACTCCGCTTTCATTTATCCGGTCACGCACGGTTCGCGGACGTCATCTATTCGGTATTTACGTCCACACGGCAGCCTGCAGCCTTTATATGCACGAAATAAAATGGCATATGCCGCCGAATGAAGTGGCTTGGAAACAAGACAGCGCTGAAATGGGGCCCAGACAATAAGAACGCAAAACGAAGGACCGAGTGCCGACTAAAAAGATTTAATTCACGCGGGGCGGCAACATACCCGCTCTTTATTTCGAAGTCGTGTACCCAAACTGCAATGTCGGAATTGACACGTCGCCGGACTTGAAGCGTAGATGCTATTTTTTTTTGTCGAATTTCGCGCTTACAACCTAAGCACCTAACAATATTTGTAGCGGTTTTACGCCCCACAACCACGGTACGATTAGGCGAAGCAGAGGGCTCCAGAAATCTCAACCACCCGGAATTCCTTAACGTGCACCTAAATCTAATAAACACACAGGCCTCTAGCATTTTGCCTCCATCAAAATGCGGCCGCCGCGGCCGAGATTCGATTCCGCGACCTTGGGGTCAGCAGTCCAGCACCATAATCGACAGCCTGAGCGCCTCTACAGGTCACAGTGACGTCAGCAATTTCGAAGGATTTGCTAGAATCAAGGTCATTCTGACGCAGTGAGAGTTCAATCATTCAAATCAACTTTTATTTCTCATTGAGAAATATGGTGGTTAACGAAAAAAATATGGTTGATCCCTCCGTCATAGGAATCGGAATAACACGAAAGTAAAGCGTGTCTTTGCAGAAGTAACTGAATGTTTACTGTACATTGATAAAGTAGAGTTTGCACAATGTATATTGATGTCTGGCAGCTATAGCACCGTTTAACGTGGATGCACCTATTTTGATGATTGGTGGTACATCTCCATTCCGACGACTAACGTCCGTGTTAAATGATTAAACAAACCCTTGTGGTAGCTGTAGTAGTTAACGGTGAAAGCGTAATCCGAGAACGAGGTGTGATAGCCAGAAGAGCAAAATTTGGTCGGCATCCCGCGGCATGTTAAAATGTGATTGAACAACAAGGCCAGACTAGAGGGAAACGCAAAGCGCGTCGTGCCGCCCCGGTAGCCCAGCTGCGATTTCTCTCGGGGCGAGCGCGTGAGTGCGGAACGCGGTGTTACAGGCACTTGAGGCAGGCGCGCGTCGCAGAGCTATTTTTGCTTTGGATCAGCATGATGCTATGAGCGAGGCCAGGCATTGGCGAGGCCGACGCTTTTACGACGCTTGGTCTAAGGTCGCCACCTCGCGGTGTGTCCTATGAGCGAGGCCAGGCATTGGCGAGGCCGACGCTTTTACGACGCTTGGTCTAAGGTCGCCACCTCGCGGTGTGTTAAGGCATTGACAAAATTGAACTTCTATTAAAAACGCGCCGAATGGGACGGACGCGTAATGGGTTGCACGTGCTAATCGCGGAGGCCACAGTAATGACGAATTACTTTACTTTACCGTTCCCAGAGGGCAACACCACCCCGCCTACCGGGAGAGTGGTAGATATAAAAGGCGCGTTTGTAAAGACGCTAGAGTCTGTGACCGTGGCGCAGTGGATAGCGTGCCCGGCATCTGTTGTTGCGGACCGAGCGGACGTGGGTTCGACGCCCGTTGACGGAACTTTTTTTCTTTGCCATCTGATCGTGTAAATTTTTTCGACGTCATTTCCGTGACGGAAATACGTCACTGAAGTCTTGGTGGACCCCGGCATAAAACACTTTCATGTTAAAAAAAACCGCAGTACTGCAGTTCTACAAAAAAATCTTCCAAGCTTTTTTGCTTCCTTTACGGTGCAATGCAAATCCTCCTGCCCAACAAATAATTATACTATACTCTGGGGTTATCTAAATCCGTGACATCTCGATGATGAGCTGTTGCGGAAACACCACTGCAGGGCCCTCACCAGCCCCTCGGGATCCTTGGGGTCTTATACGAAGCCTAGCCCTACCGAAACGTTCCAACAATTCCAAATGTTTCCAAAATTTGGAATTCCAACAATTCCAAATGTTTGATTTTTACGGAAGCATACGGAAAATATGCGGGGTCCGTAAGGAAACATGGGATTACTGGAATAACGTAACGTTTCAGTAGGGATGTATACTTTCACAACACTATAGAGATATGCGAGCGTGCGACGTTAGTAACAAATTCAACTTCGTACGTTCGTTGAAATATGAGAGCGAGCCCACGTCCGCACCTTCGAATGGCACCAGTCGCTACTCTTTTCATACAGTTACAGCAATGGAATTCATAGGGAATAAAAAACAACAAGACAGAAGTACAGTAAAGTCAAACTTCTCACAAATACTCCAAAGACCGCTCAATTACGAAGGTCTTCAGTTTCCCTTTTACGACGGCAACGGTAATATTAATGAAGTGCACATATCCGCAAATCTCATCTCCCGTAAGATCGTTTCCTCGCTCGACAGCGTTCGGCCGTCTGCCACTCATCGCGACGATCGGTAAGTTAGCGACATCGTGAGAAAGGCTCCTTCGCAGCAAGCACAAACGTGGACAGGAACACCCAGCAAGGACTGATTGCAATCTCTGCACCGCTGATGTATAATCTTGCATTATCTTTCGTAATAATGCATCTGGTATACTTATACTATAGAATTCTCAGGTTGTAACTTATCCTTGACTGTAATCTCCGCATCGCTGATGTATGTCGTATTATCTTACGTAATAATGCATATATACTGTAGAAACCTAAGGCTGCAATTTATCGTTTTCTGTTGCACACGTCCCGCCATTAACGTCGAATGAATATACAGCAGGTGAAATACGCTCACTTCGCATTACCGGCGGGCATTCCCTCTCCTCTCGGACCATTTACTGTTTATATGTGGCAGATCAAATCGTCAGTTTTGCGGGAATGGCAAGGTGGATAAAGTATCGGGAATGTAAAAAAAAAAAGCTTGAAGGTGAAATTCCAGCGTCATGCAGGGCTGTAGCCGAAATAAATTTCTGGCTACGGTGTAGGGGAGGGAAGGGGACCCCCTTCTCTCTGGCTACGCCATTGTCCACCGCGTAGTATGTCTCACGGAAGACCGTGCAATCCGTAGAAAGTTTTCTGAGAAAACGTTCTCAGAAAAGTTCGTGATCCCCGGACCAAACTGATCTTCAAGGCCGTGCAATATCTCAACTATATTATATATATATATATATATATATATATATATATATATATATATATATATATATATATATATATATATATATATATATATATATATATAATATTATCCTATAGTTCGATAAAGTGCCTAGCCGGGTATACTGATGCCACGTTCCTTCACTACTAGTACTGAGGGGCCGACCCTGCTGATACGAAGACATAGTATACTGCAGACCTTGCGAAAACACATGGGGCGTCTCTCTCACGTGTTCCCGATATTCTGCACGTTCTCCCGCAGTTTGTAGTATATAGCCCATAAGCGAATTCGTAGCGCGCGAATGCTTCACAAAGGCATTAGTCTGGACTCGAACCCTGTCACAATAATAATAATAATAATAATAATAATAATAATAATAATAATAATAATAATAATAATAATAATAATAATAATAATAATAATAATAATAATAATAATAATTGGTGGCATTTTACGTGCTAAAACCACGTTGTGACGATGCGGCACGCCGAAAATGGGGGACTCCGGATTAACTTCAACCACCTGGGCTTTCTTAACGTGCACCTTAACGTGCACATTTATCTGCATTTCGCCCCCATCGGAATGCGGCCATCGTGGCCGGGAATCGAACCCGCGCCCTCTAGTCTACAAGGGCGACACCTTAAGTGCTACGCTATCACGGCGAGTGGCTCGAACCTCCTAGTCAGCGCGAATCACACTGAAACACTTCAACAACTACAGTCACAAAGAAACCGGTGCCGTGTTTTCGTTTCGCTATACTCTTAGGGCCGACAGCCATTATCTCGTTTTTATAGGGTCTAGCTTTGAGACAAGACATTCCAAGAGCCTCCGCTCCTATTACGCCCTCCTATCTCTCCTCCTGTTCAAGTGTGTGCGTCAGAGAGCGCCCGAAAAAATAAATAAATAAAAAAGAATCTTGCACTGTCCTTAGTGCATTCGCTAAGACGACTCGAGGGCTAAAGCAATCGTCTTCTTTTCCTTCTTACTCGATGTATTAATCATCCCCCCTCGCCACCCTCCGATATCTTTCAACACCTAACGTGGCTTTGCACTGCCTCCTCTCCTGGAGGCAGTGCAAGATTTCTGCACTACATCTAGTTTTGCACTGCATCCGTGATCGGCCTACCTTAGACCAAGTGACCATGTCATGTTATCATATGACGTCATCATGCGACGTCAGGATATGTGATACCACGATGACGTCACAAATTTTGGCGATCTGTCACGTCATCACGTGATTTTTTTTGCATCACTTGTGTTGACGCCGACGCGGGACGCCGACGGGCAATTTTCGAGTGTGATGAGGCATCCAGGCGTTCGCCTCAGTAAATCCGAGTAGAACAGAACACGACGCGCGCGCTGCGTCGACGCGCAAACTTTCCTTTCTTGTCGTCGCAAATTCCGCGCGGCGAGGCGACCTCCGAAGCATCCGGCTGTCGAACCGGCGGCACTGCATGCGTCCACGTAACGACCTCGCGACCACGCCATCGCCTCGGACGGCCGCCGAAGTCGATCGCATCGGTCAAGGACGCAGCAGCGTGACACCACTCAATGGCCGCGGTTGCGCGAAGACAAAACACAAAAATAAAATAAAGAAAGAAAAAGGTGGCGCCGCCACTCGACTGTGACATTGAATGACTGCTTCCGGTTTACTCGCAACCAGCGCGCCAACAAAACAAACGTATCGTTTAATTCCGAAGCGAGCCAGAAGTATAATCTTGCGCGGTCGTGAAAACGCAGTTTTGACTCTCTATAAGAAGAAAGTTGGCGTAGCACACAGTTGCCACATTTTAAACACTTTCTTTCAAGGTCTTTCCGATACTTCGTGCACGTTGGCATCATGCCAGGTTGACGCACGCCCTCCGCCGAGCAAACCAACCGATGACGAATCGACCGCATACCCAGAGTCGTACCAACACCGCCTTGAACAGGGGTTTCAAACACGCGGCCCGCGGGCGTCTCGCTTGCGGCCCGGGGCTTCACAAGGAATAAAATGTTTGTGAATTTGTTAAATGATGCTCGCATTATTTATTCGCCTATTCCGATTGATCACGCTTTGTTCGGGTAAGCAACAGAGACGGGACTGGTCTCAAGCACAGTTTTTTCGTGAGGAACCCCACGCGGTCATTATGTGTCGGAATGATAACCGCGGAACAAAAATCTATATGTCACAATCGGTGTCCGCATAGGAATCACTCCGGAGGTCAGTATATCGATACGTTTCTCGAATCCTGACGCTAAATCAAAGAAATTAAAGAAATTATCTGTATATCAGATATGGAAAATGCGTTATTTCAAATGGCGGCGTTAGGCAGAAGCGTAGCCAGAATTTTTTTTCGGAGGGGGGGGGGGGGAATTCAACTATCCTCTTTGTATGTTTCTGCGTGCGTTTGTATGTGTGCGTGTATATATGCACAAGCAAAATCGAAAATTTTCGGGGGGGGGGTTCAACCCTTCCCCCCCCCCCAACCCTCCCTGGCGTTAGGTGAGAAGAGAAGAGTACAAGTTCTCTCTTGTCCTCGTTTGCATGCATTACTTTCTTTTATGATGAGCCCTGATACCAACTAGCTCAACTAAGGCTTCATTAAGGAAATTTATTATCGGTCTTGCGTGTCGAAGTTTATTGCATTATTGTCATAGCAGATGCGTAGCCAGAAATTATCGCGGGGGGTTCAACCAAACTTTATGCATGTTCGTGCGTGCGTTTGTATGTGCGCGTGCACGTATACGCAAGTAAAATTGAAAATTTTCGGGGGGGGGGATTGAACACCCCCAACCCCTCCCTTGGCTACGCCCCTGCGTCATAGGTTCGGGCAGCCAACATTAGCTACCGCTGGTATTACGCGAGCTAATACGGCATGCTTCACGAAAACTATTTAATCTGGTAACGTACATTTCAGGGTACGAAGCATATATAAACACACGCACCCGGGAAAGCAGTTGCAGCCTTGAAGGAGTCAAGCCCGCTAGCCGAAACGTCGGCTCCAGCGACAGCCCGTGCTCACGAATTTTTCATCTCTCTTCAAGATGCCATCTTCGCCCGAACTTCTGGCTCTTTTGGATTTTCACAACAGAGATTCACATGATACATTGTATGTCCTAATTTAAGCTCAGTAAAGTTTTTTTTCTTTTTTGTTTGTTTGTTATTCTGACCCAAAGGCTCCTCCCGAGACTCTGTGGTTTAGTTCCCACAAAATGTTTCGCATTAAAAGAGAACGCGACGGTGGGCATTGCACTTTTGTTTATCCGGTGCATCGGTCGGGTATATGGGTCAACGTTCGCTCAATAACACGCGCAGTGAAACTAGCAAAGACATAAAAATGCAGAGTGACATATACGTCGCCACAGTTCCGCGAATGAAATTCGCGTCTCATGCTCCGTCTCATCAGTCCGTAATTACGCGTGTATGACAGATGCTCTTTTTTCTTTTTTTTTTCATTCACAGCACTCTACGTGACAGCGCTGCGCGATTGCCTATTACTGCATTAATGAAATGTCGGTCGCAAGCGTGTCAGAGCACGCGGAAACAAAAAACGGCGCATTCGCGCGTGAAATAAGATCGACACACAATGAGAGCGAATAAAAGGAACGAGAGCTCAATGTTTTACACGCAATTAGAGTTTTTGAGAAGTCGCTTGTCTTTGAAACGTATGGGCGGTTCGATGGCAGGAATGCAGAAAGACGTGACAAGAGACGCTCGCTTGCAACCGATGTTTATCGGAAGGTTGCTCACGAAAGCATTGACTCGCGCATGTGCATTCGAACACGTCACGACAATGATTTCGTGGACAACTTTCCAATAGATATCAGTCGCAAGCGAGCGTATGTCCCTGTCACGTCTTTCTTCACTCCTGCCATCGAACCGCTCACACTTCTACAAAAGAATGTTGCAGTGCCGGGGCCTCCAAGCTGCGTGTGAATACCCAAGTTCTTCCGTTCTTTTCTACTGTTCTTGGGGGCGGCTGGCGAACAGAAGAAAGCGGGGAGAGTACAAAACAACGCAGAAGCTTGGGGACCAAGCACTAAAAACGGTCTAAAATGTCGCAACACTTGTTGCAACATCTTATAGCTTCCCAGGGGCGTGGCAAGAAATTTTTGTCGGGGGGCGGGGTGGGGGGGAGGAGGTTCAACCATACTTTATGTATGTTCATGCGTGCGTTTGTGTGTGTGCGTGCACGCAAGCAAAATTGAAATTTTTCGAACCCCCCCCCCCCCCCATCGCCCCCCCTGGCTACGCCCCTGTAACTTCCCTTATCGCTGCAAAACTCGATCACGAATCGCGCGCTGGACAAAACTGAGAACTTGTATACAAAAGTAAAATTTTACGAAGTTTTTCGAACTCGAAAATAAACAAGGTGACTTCCAATACCGGGTTGTCGACGCCTTTGTCATACTTTTATAGGAAGAGTACTGAGGGGAAAAACAAAACAAAACAAAAAAACAAACCTACAGGCGGCATTAATCCTTGACTTAGGTGTCTGGTAGTTGCACTCGCACCTCGGCATTCGTGTGCACTACTTGGATTAACTGTGTTCCGCGCGCTGCCAACGTGGATCTCAGAGGCCACGAGGAAATAAGCGCGTGGTTGACACCTGCGCCGCCAGGTGCCGCCACAACCACAGCTGCTCACACACACAAAGAAAAAACCGTCTGCAGTTCTAATTAACTAATTCAATACATTTTCATTGATTATCCTGACAGTTCGTGGGTGGACCCTTAAGTAAACTTATGCTCCGATATCACATGTATCCAATATAACTCTCCACTTGAACTAGAACCACCGATTTCGTACGAGCAGTTTTATCTTGTTATCCTTTCCATTTAGTTATGCTCTACTCTTCTTTTTTTTGTTCTATTTTGCTGCGCATTTACAAACCACAGAAGCGACATCGAAAACGTAACACGGAATATGTGCGTGGTGTGGTTTAAAAACTCTTACGGTAAATCCTCACCGTGGAATGCGGTTTCCCGCGACACACACACTTGCGTTTCGCAGTAAATACATAGGCAGTGATCAGAGTCCATGCGAAGCACACGAAATCTCGCACTGCGATGAAAGGGACTTCTTAGGAACCCGCCTTTGGTTCAACAAGCAAGCATGTATGGTGAAACTGACCAAGGCTGTAAGGTATACCTTAATGAAAAGATCGAGTAAAAAGGGCGTCTTTTTGTCCCACAACAATAACCGTCATCTGGCTCGCTTGCGTTTCCTTTCTCGAAAACTCGGCGCTGGCCACTTTCCTACCAAGAATGCTATGTTACGCTGACAGCGCACATGCCGTTCGTGTCCAGAAAGTGCCGGGCGCGCGGCGATAATGCAAGGAGAGGAAGGCAAAATAAACGACGATTATTGTTGTGGGACAAAAAGACGCGCTTTTCGCTCGATCTTTTCTGTGAGTGTATAAGAACGGCCAACATATAAGGAGGTATTTAAAGCCTCAAAAGAGAATTTTGTTTCGTTATAAATAAAAAAAGCGTCACTGTGCAACACGTATACATACCCCCCCGCTCCCCCCTTTCGCGCGCGCAGACATATCAACCACGACAAGGTGCCCTTACTGACTTTTTTAAATTTACGTAAAATTACGTAACGAAATACTACAACTATAGAGTAACAAGCGATGTGAAAAGTGCTACGGGATTTAAAAAAAAAATTCGAGTTACAAAACGCACAGGCGCTTGCGAATATCCAAGCCCATAGAGTTTCCTACAATACTTACTAGAGGGAACTCTGGCGCTATAGTGTCTATGAGAGCTGCAACGCATGACGTTTCAGCCAGCATGGGAATGATGGGTAGTACACGGATTTGTCTAAACTTCGTTCTTTCGGCTCCGTTTGGTTCCGCGTCGCCTGCATCCGCTTTGTCGCAAAACAAAGCTCAGCAAAAGTCAGCAGTTCCACTTCACCACTTTAACTTTTTTAGGCTCACCAAATCAAACCTGGTCACGAAGTTCACAACGGCCTATTCTTTTATCCGAAACGAACGCCAAAATAACAGAGAGCTGAGCTAGTTGGTACGTGTTCATTCTAAAAAGAGACAGGACGTGCAAACACGGACACAAGAAAGAGATCAGGACACCACAAACGCCGACTAACAACTGAAGAGACGCACAACGGCTGAAAAGAAAGAAGGCACGAAAACTTATCTGCGCATGCCCATGCAACCGGCGAACCTATCAATCCGGCACGCGTGGCGGTCTACGTGGAAGATAACTGTTAAGGCATTTGATTTCACCTTTATGCAAGTTAATCGACGGTTGGCTCACGCATGCGCTACCACTATTCTCGATATGCCATGCTTCAATCATCAGGCGCGTTTCTTTATTTCTATGCCGGTACAACACTGCGCATTCATCGAATTTTGGCGTGCACTTACACTCTCGACAATGTAAAGATAGATTAGAAGGTAAGCCTCCTGTTAGCGATCTCTTATGTTCCAACAATCTCTGGTTAATGCATCGGCCCGTCTGTCCTACGTAGAAGCGGCCGCAACTGAAAGGGACCTTATACACCAGACTCGTACGGCAATCAGTGAATTTTTCGTCGAAGCACTCGAAGGTTGTAAAAAACGGCATCGCCATGTCTTGCCTTAAGTCAGCCCTCACCAAGTCGTGTGGGCACAAAATGAGTGATAGCTTTAGCGCACAGGTTACGCGTCTTTTAGATGTAGGGTATCTTCGTGATGCAGTGGCCACGGTCGCTGAGCGTTTAAAGAAGTCTACTGTGTTACGTCCGAGCATGGTTGCAGAAAGCGATAGGAAGAAACGTGTCGTAGGTATTCCGTACATCATTGCATATCTCACAGGCTAAAGAAAGTAGGAAGTAGATACGGCGTTAATGTTGTTTTCATGGCTGCCAATAAGCTAGGTAAGATTTGTGCCGCTGTGCAGAGGAAGAATGAGCGAGTAAAAGACAAGAAGCGGACCGATAATTGTTTCGTAAAACACACCAACAAATTCACTGATTGCCGTACGAGTCTGGTGTATAAGGTCCCTTTCAGGTGCGGCCGCTTCTACGTAGGACAGACGGGCCGATGCATTAACCAGAGATTGTTGGAACATAAGAGATCGCTAACAGGAGGCTCACCTTCTAATCTATCTTTACATTGTCGAGATTGTAAGTGCACGCCAAAATTCGATGAATGCGCAGTGTTGTGCCGGCATAGAAATGAAGAAACGCGCCTGATGATTGAAGCATGGCATATCGAGAATAGTGGTAGCGCATGCGTGAGCCAACCGTCGATGGACTTGCATAAAGATGAAATCAAATGCCTTAACAGTTATCTTCCACGTAGACCGCCACGCGTGCCGGATTGATAGGTTCGCCGGTTGCATGGGCATGCGCAGATAAGTTTTCGTGCCTTCTTTCTTTTCAGCCGTTGTGCGTCTCTTCAGTTGTTAGTCGGCGTTTGTGGTGTCCTGATCTCTTTCTTGTGTCCGTGTTTGCACGCCCTGTCTCTTTTTAGAATGAACGCCAAAACACAGCAATAAACAAAGCCACAAGTACGTTTGAAGCCGCAAGCACGAAGACTAGGCAAATTTGTGTACTATACCATCATTCCCATGGTAGCTGAACGATTGCAGCGCCAGAGTCCCCTCTACTTAATTTTAGGAATCTCTATGCCCAAGCCCATGCGTTCCTCTGTATTCTCCTTGGGAGCGGCTGGCGCTGGTCTGGCGAACGCGGGCACCCAACGGCTGTGGTTCCCCGGCACTAAGACTAATACAAAAGAACGCAAGAGCCTGGATACGGAAGCCGCTTGGGTTAAGGCCCTTTAGCTTGTGGGCCCCCGCACTAAAACTCTCTAATCGGTTGATAGAAGTCCGGGATAATACGAAGTCCCGTTTATTACGCCAGCTGTTCACGTGGCGTTGATGAATTCGTTTTCGAATGACACACGATTTGCAGGTTGGGTCACATCCACAAATCCTTCAGCATAGCTTACCACCACCCCACCTCCGCCTTTTTTTTTTCGGGGGTTAGTGTGTGACGTGGCGTGTCTGCGCAAACTGTTCTACTTTTAGTTCAATTGTGTTTGATGACAAACAAACAAACAAACAAACAAACAAACAAACAAACAAACAAACACACACACACACACACACACACACACACACACACACACACACACACACACACACACACACACACACACACACACACACACACAAGGAATATCCAGACGATTACGAGAAATTATGCTAGGCTTTCCAAAATAAATTATACTCCGAGAAATGTGTACAGCTACTGTCCAGAATCAAGCCCAACAATCAAGGCACCTACACAACCACTTAATTCTAACTCACTCGGTATGAAGACGTTCTGCACGCACTGAGAACATAAAAAAGGAAAAAAAGAAACATCGAGTTTAAAAAATGAGTTGTTTATGCATACATCATTGGCGCCGCAAGAGGGGGGGGGGGGACGGTTAACCCTGCCCCCCCCCCCGAAAATGTTCAATTTTGTGCGCGCATTACACGTACTCATGCCAACGCACACACGAAGATACATAAAGGGTGGCTGAACCCACCTTGAATAAAATTTCTGCCCACGCCCCTGGCACCAGAGGCGTAGCCAGCAATTTTTTTCGGGGGTGGGGGTGGGGGGGTTCAACCGTACTTTATGTATACGTTCGTGCGTGAGTTTGTATGTGTGCGTGTATATATACGCAAGCAAAACTAACTGAAAAATTTCGGAGGGAGTTTCACCCCCCCCCCCCCCCCCGCCCTGGCTACACCCATGCCTGGCACGCATGTATGAGCAGTTCACTCACTGCTATTTGATGAACGGTTGCCATAGTAAAGAGTTACTTAGCAGAACGTCTTTATTTTCTACTTGTTCCAGAGTGTAAGAATATAATGAATAAACGAGGAATATTGCCAGCTGAAACGCAAAAGCAGCGTCCTGTCCCAAGGGTCAACGACCGAGGAAAGTTCGATGCCCGCGATCGAAGCTTGGACTTTCGTTTCTACGGCGTATTTATAAGACTGATATTGCTTAAGAAATTACTGTCCCCCTGCCCCCCCCCCCCTCCCGTTTACTTTTGTGTTGGGTCTCTAAACAAACTAGAAACGAGTCTAAAGGTCAGGAATATGGGTGTGCGAATATTAGAAAATAATAGGCACAAGATGAAAAATAAATAAAAAGAAAACGTTGAAACAGAGAGGGGTAATGTTTCTTGTTTCAAGAATTGAATTACCAAGATGCATGCAGCCCAATATTTTACGGGACTTTTCACGCTATAACTGCTCACAGCATAAACGCGTTTTTGCTTAAAGGGACACTAAAGAGAAACAATGAATCGGCCTAGATCGATAAATTGTGCTCTGAGAACTCTAATGTCGTTAATTTCACCATCATAGATTTATTAATAGAGGAGAAAATCAAGTTCAAAGTTTCATTTTTAAATACCACGCCGAAATCTCCCTGCGTGACGTCACGGATTTCAAAGTGTATTTATCGTATTTTGGCGCCATTGGCTCAACCAAATTACCCCAAACTTGATATGTGAAGTCTATGGCCCCCTCAGAGGACAATGTACTTCATTTTTACCGATTAGGAACTACGTACACCCTAGTAGGCACCGTCAAAACATGTGACGTCACGGCGAATAGTGCTGAAACAAAATGGTGCCCACATTTTGTTTTTGCGCGCTTTCTCACTTGCTAAGCGTCTTTTCGCAGCAAGCGTGGTGTTTTTGGCATCGTGAAAGAGTACTTTACTCATATGAGAAAAATCGTTTTGCTCTTTAGTGTCCCTTTAAAACTCCAATGTCGCCGAAGCGACAGTGATCAATTAACTATATTCACCACAACATTCATGGTAATGTTGACTCATGAATATTGTTCAATATTCATAGATGTATCAGTTTTATTCCCTTGAATACTCTACATTTCAACCTACAGTTACAAATTATTTCTCAGGCTCTAGTTGCTGCTGTAGCAAGCTTGCCTCAGTTCAGAAAACGGCGGTACTTTTTGCCGGTTAAAAGTTATTGTAGTGTTCCTTTCTTAAAGCTAGTGAATATTTGTTTCAAATAAAATGTTGTGAAATTCTTGGGTTGTTTCCAAAATGGTTACATAACCATTCTAGGGCTGCTCTGAAATTTGTTGCCTTACTATTCGATACGATTCTGAAATTCAGTATTCGCACGCTCCTAGTCGGGAAGCAGCATGACAATTCTTCATTACACAATAAGAAAGTACGAGTCTGCTTTCAATTTTATAATGAGACGCTCACAACATGTTAGTATCTTACTTAGCCGCCAAAACTTATTTCAAAGATAACGCCTTATCAAGCAACGCTAAAGAATTTTACCAGCTCAGTCACCAAGCCTATTCAAAACTCCTCAGAGCCCGAAAGAGCACCGTTTCACATGAAAATTAATTAAAGCAACGTCTCCACATTATTTCTTGCCAATCAGAGTAAAATCGCGTAAAAACAAGATAAAAAATTGAGTAGCTTAATTAGTACTGTAATTATGTGATTCGAAAATTTAGTTCGATGAACTGCACAACTGAAATTCAGCGTATCAAAAAAATTATACGATGAGCTTTGAAACAAAAATGACAAAGCGACGCCGAAGGACTCATCAGCCCAGTTGCAACGTTATTGTACAGAAACATGACAACATATTAGTTAACGTTAAATAATTTTCTCAGCTGAGTGAGAAGCGGCTAGAGACATGATCCCACTGACAGCTGCCGAGGGATATCGTAACGAGAAACGGACCTCAACAATTCGCAGCTGCGTTCAGAGCACTGCGGTATAAGTGTAGTGTTATCCAACTAACGATAAGGCTAACATCCATGACAGGCCATGCCCGACTATTCTGAGGGCAAATCTTGACTAAAGAATGCGAGCGTTGTGCAGTGAACAGCGCACTCCGTCGCCACCGTTTTTAAAGCTGCACAGGCACAAACTGAAGCGTTCGACGGCACAGTAGAAAAAAAGAGGTAACCACGAGAACACGTCAGAACATTCGAAAGTATTGCAACATTTGCCACACTATCGCTCACATGGTATTTTTTTTTCTCGATTTCAAGACAAGATCGGGGTATGAAAACGTTATACAGACGATTCCGCAAGTCAGAAACAAACGCGCATATTACTAAATTAAAGCCCATCCAAAATCGGCCACAAAATAAGAAAAAAAAACGAAACTAAAGACAAAGAAGAAAAACGCGTCAGCTTCAAGAACACATACGTATAAAACAAAATGGGCGGTAACGGCGTTAAAGCGATTAAAGAGACAACACACCATACTCCCGCCAAGGTCAACGCTTCGGGGGCTGTCCTACTTAAAATGAGGCATATGCAGACTCCTTTTTTCTTATTTATTTTTAGAAGCCCGAAACTTCCGCCACCCAGAGATGACTCGAAACCCTGAGCAACAAAAAGACACCGACGACACGACAGTAACGAGAACACCAATAAAATTTAAACAACGGAAGCAGCGCGGAACGCGCAATAAGTCACGTCGACGACCAACCCCTTTGATTGATACATAGGGCTTTTTACGCGACAGCTGCTCAAGTTAGGCGAGCCGACGTAATTTACGCCATCAAAAATAAAGTAGCAGCAAGAGCAGGGGTGTGTAAGCGTGCGTTGTAATGGCAATCGTCGAATGCTGTCTCTCGGAAGACGGGGCGGTAGAATCTAGGCTAAAAAGGCGTGAAGCGCCGCATGACAAATCAATTGACTCCCAGTGAGACACCGCACGAGCACACACCTCCGCGCGCGCACTGCTCCTTGGGGTACCGATCAGCGAAATCCGCACGAGAACGGCTACGTCGGCGGGAAGGGGCTGACCGCTGAACAAATAAAACGTCTTCGAAAACCCGCACGTCGTCTAAGGCAACCCGTCACTGCTAAAGCAGCCGGCGATCTCGGTTGTCTAGTCACAGATTCGGCGTTGACAGCGGGGACAAAACGGAGTGACCCAAATTTTCGTGACGCGGGGATGGTGGTGCAGCAGGCGTGAAGACTTTAGGGGATCAGGTGATGCCGCGAGCGTGGAGAAGGTGAGCTCCAGACACGCCCGGCCATTCAACCGATCCCGCCGCAATACCGGTGCCGAACGATTGAACCACGAATAGATCGAGATGGTTGAGTGAGTGGGGGCACTTACTGAGGATCACCTTCCGACGAGTGGCGTGAGGTTCGTCGCTGTAAACCCACTCGAAGTCGGTCCTCGATACGTGAGCACCCATCGTGAGAATGAGTCGCACGGCTCGCACAACACGACACAGCACTCGCCGCAGCCGGCTGCAGAATGAGTGGTGCACCGGAGCGGCCGCGAGGGGGCGCGTCGGTTTTCGCTTCGAGTCGTCGTCGTCGTCGTCTACTCGGCGATTTTCGTCCCGCAGTCGTTTGCGACTCACTTTACGTTAGGAAGAAATAAGATTTTTGAAAAATGTTATGGTTATGCCGCAAAAGTTGGCTCACCGGACGGGCCAATCAGACCAATAAAAACGCACAAAAAAGCCAAACGCCCACTTGTCAAAAATTGGCGACGTCACGCGAACAAGCGTTATCACGTGGTTTCTTCCTCCATCTTTGCAGATGGGCAAGATGGCGTCCTCGGATGTGGTTACCGAGGTTGAGATTCAGCCCGAAATCCAGGAGGTGGAAATCGAGGCGATTCCCGTGGAGATGCCCGTCGAAACAGTCGTGACGACCGTCGAAGCGGTCGAAGGTCAACCCATGATCGCGTTGCAGCCGCTGCCAGAGCCCGGAAGGGAAGAGATCATCCTGCAAACCCAGGAGGAGATCGTCGGAAGCATAGACGCCGATCACGAAGCGCTCGCGGGATACGACAACATCCCGGTGCCGACGCCCGAAGTTCTCATCGAGACGAGTCCCAGCACGTCGGGCAAACGCGGCAGGAAAGGCAAGCGCGGCGGCAAGGGACGCAGCTTCGGCGGCGAACTGACGTTCGAGACGGACCGCAGTACGCGCAAGTGGGAACAGAAACAGGTGCAGATCAAGACGCTCGAAGGCGAATTCTCGGTCACCATGTGGGCCTCGGGCACGGAGGACGGTAGGTGCACGCTTCACGTACTGTCTCGCTCGCCTCATTTCCCTCTGTGCGCCGTAAACACACGCTTATCGCCGCCAATGCTAACGCGAACCCGTAGCTCAGAACGCCGAGTATGCTTCTCAAAAACGCCTGTCGCGCCTCGACTGAGTCGTCCAAGTACGGCTTTTGTCGCGGCGCGGCCCCTGCAGCGCCCATTAGATCGCGTGTACCGAGTTTGGACGCTTCGGCGGCTGTGTTTTGAATGAAAAACCGGCCATGAAAGCCTCCATGGGCGCCGCCATGTTCCTCGGAGCAACAATATGGCGTCTTTTCGAGTATGGCGGAGGTCGGCCATCTTTGGACGGCACGGAGCTCCCGAGTGCGGCGCTTTTCGGGCCGAAATGCTCGGTTTTCGGGCCGCGGGCGTTCGTTTCGCGACTCGGGCCTGACGACGGTGACGGTCCGCCGACCCGACGCGTCCAAGTTGCCCGGGCGCGTTCGGGGTGCCAGCCGGGCGGGCATTTTTTATCGTTCAAGGTCGCGAGGGGAGCTGCCGTGGAAACAAGCTAGCCCGGTGTCGCCGCGCGGCGCACCGCTGGCCGTCTGAGCGCCGTCGATAAAAAAAAAAAAAGAGAGAAAAAAAAGCGCTGGTGTTTGTCTCGTGGCGATCTTTGTCGTCGCCTGTTCTGGCGATTCGTGCGTCTACATATCCGGCGCGGTAGTTAAGCAGTGCGCGAACCGCGAGCGGAATAGAAAAAAAAAGAGCACGGACCGTTTCGGCGTGGGTACAGTTATGAAGCAAACTGGCGCAAAAGATCGCGCTACGCGCGGCTTTGGCTGCGGGAGGCGAGAAGCTTTGAAGCGGGCTGTTGATGAAGCCTCGCGTGCGCTTGATTGCGCTGTCGTAGTACTTAGCGATCGGTGAATAGCGTCAATAAACGAGTTTAGCGCAGAAAAGAGCTCGCGATTGGACTCTCCGCGACGTTCTTTTCTTTTTGAGTTAACGGCTTATGTGCGTGCGGCGGTTTGAAAACGAGGGTCGATTGGTTTTCTCAGACACATTTTGTTAGCTACGTCGGGCGTTTCGAGTTGCACACTTTCATTGGGGCTCTTTGATTTTCGGACTTCTGGCAGCTTTCTGGCAGCCAGAGATAGCCAGAGGGTCAGCCAGCTAGTTCCGGTCGGGACAGGAAACAGCGTCTTGGTCACGTGTGTGGGAAACCCGAGACAACCCGAAGCTGCCCCAAGATTACAAAATCGAACGCTGGGACAGCCAGCCTAAACGTAAACAAACGCTACCGCCGTGGCAGCAAACGAAACTTTGCGCCGCGTGCGCGTTGGTTTTTCTGCATTGCCCGCTTGAAAATATGTGGCTAGGTTTTCTGAAGAGCTGAAGTGATATTCTCGAGCATACGGATTTGGGATACGATCACGTACGTTCGCAAAATCGTGCGCAACTCGCCCCGTCCGCGAACAAAACAGCCAGCTGGCGCACGGCGCCACGAAAGCGATGCAAGGTGAGCTGCCGCGCCGCTAACGGCTTAACCAGCTCACGTCTGCTTAGTACGTGTAACAGTCGCTGCACAACACGACGCGAAAATCTCGCGAAAGTGATCGTGTCCCCAAAAGAGCTCGAGGATCTATCGCGTACTACGTCGCACACACGCGTTGACCAGCTTGCGTTTTGTCATAACTTGAGACGTGCGGCGGAGTGCGTGTTATATCTAAAATAAACTTCCGTGTGACGCGTCTTGGACTCGTTTTGGCAGATGTTGCCTGAGCCTCTTTTCCAGTCCTAAGTGGCACTCCAAAAATCTCATGTACTAGCTCAGCTTTTATTTGAGCTACTAGGTGATAACCGCGTACATACTGCATGGAATTATTACTAAGAGGTGGAAAAAGACAGAGCCGACGATGAAATAAGCAACAAAAGGATGTATACATTTCTGAATTCATCTTCGTTTTTTCACATCGACGCGTCGTAGCATAACATTATACCATACCTCATGTACTGGCCCATAGATCGAAGTACGCTCGCACGCCGTTCGCGACCAACGAGCATCACACAAAAAACAACGTCGCGATCGCTTTTATTCGATCAGTGCATTTTATCAACATCGATGACCTAGTTGAAATACTTAAGTTCTGACGGGGTTCACGCACGCAAACATACGACGGAGCGAAGTATATCGATCACAATCGTCTCAGCTAAATGCACATAAAGCACACAAAACACCACAATCGAATACTACTACGAAAAAATGAACTCGAAAGCGGTCTCCATGCGTTCGTACGAACGTGTACATAACTTTTAAGACATGTGCACGACGCAGTTAGAATGGTTAGAACGCGACAGTTCGCCGCGTTGTTCACGGAAGGAAACTTCGCGGGACACATAAGAAAAGCAATAAACATTAGCTCCAAATGCTCGCCGCCACTCGTAATCGCGCCATCTCGCACGGCGGAACGGCGCCGAGCGGCCCGAGCGTAAGGACAAGCAAAGGTGTAGCGCCCGCATTGCAATCCGTCGAGTCCTCACAAAGATGGCGGCGAGCGCGTATCGTCTCTTTTCGGCGTCTGCTAGCCCGAAACCTTCCAGAGAGCTTCCACGACTAAATTGTCCTGGAAGGTTCTGGCGACCCTCGGGCTCCCCGCGGGTCGCCAGAACCGTCTAACCCGAGAAAAACGAACGCCAACCGGAAGTGCGCCGCGGGGGGGTCGGAGCAACCCGAGAAAAACGAGCGCGCTCTGGCTGGCTCTGGCAGCCCGCGGGTAGCCAGAAGTGGAAAATCGAAGAGCCCCATTCTTTGACTCGCGCAGCCGCATTTTGTTAGCGCATCGTTCGTAGGCGCTCGAAGCGTTTGCCAAGTCGGAGCGGCGGCTTTGATCGAGCTGCGCTCCGCATCACAAGTGCTATTCTACGTTGAGATTGCGTCACGGAGTAGCGGGGTAACAATTTCTGATATGCCTCGCGGTGCGATAAATTTCATCATTGTCGGGAGTGGAATTGGCAGCTGCGCGCGGCGACTGGAGAGGTGTGCGAATTGTTTCAAATGTGCCGGAAGCGGAATAAACCGGATTTTTTCACCGTTACGTTAGGCGCAGACGTGTCTTTTCGTTATGCGGTCGTTTAGTTAAAGCGAAGGAAATCAAGATTAGGGCAGCACTCGGCATGCTCCCTCTGAATCACTCCCACAACGTGGTTTCATATTTAGAATATCTTGCTGCGTTTCTGGATTCCTGGCTGCACATTGGTGCCTTTCGGCACAGTTTATTAATAACGTACTGTTCTATTTTTAATTGAAATATTCATACTATGCTGGCTATAAATATGGTGACTATGAATTCAGTTTTTTTTTATTTTTACACGCAGAGGATTGTTTCGCACCAAACAATGTCTGAGCATGCCTCCTTGTGTTATTTCCGTCAATGACGCGCAGATTTTCACTAGGGGTTATTTGCACAGCTTATTTCATAAGAAGCAGTTCCATTGTACATTTCTGTGTAACTCCAATATGTAATGTGCATGGTTCAGAAAAGAAATCGCAAGCAGAATCACACCACGTGAAACGCATTATACCATTGGTTGGTTTGTTAGATTGGTTCAGAGGACTGGAAGTGTATTGGATAGCTGGTTTTACAGACCAAAGTCTGAACTCTGTGTTGGGCTCTAAGGCTCACTGTTTAGGCACTGAGGAGAGGCATTTTCACCTAGTGGCAAAGCAGTTTCTCGTTCTGTTTCGTGTGCAGCAAACGTAGTACCAAATCACATCTGTCTGCATCAGCTGTGGCAATATATTAATCAATCCATCACTACGAATACCTTTGTTGTCAGTTCATCCTTCTATTATACTACCCCGCTGCTCATTACAAGCAGTGTCGGGTATGAAGGAGGTGCCTGAGCATGCATTGCAACAGTTTAGCAAATAAAGCTTCAGGTGCTGATCAATGCAGAAACAGATGCGTGAAGAGGCATACGAATAACCTTTGCTAACATTTGAGAGGATAAAAAATTTGCTCAATCCACGCATACAGGAAGCACAGTGCTATACACAAAATTGGGAGCCGCTTAAGCTTCGCCTTTAAGAGTTCAACGCGATAGCGATATCCTGCCCCTGGTGCGCACTTCGAACACTACGAGTGTTTAACAGAATGCGCGCACTAAGGTGTGTGCCTTATGTAATGGGTAGCATGCTTTAAACCAGAAACTTTTTCGAAGTTGCGATGCACCCACTATGTGGTCTTAAGGGAATACGCGCAGTAATGTGTGTGCCTTTTGTATTGGGTGGCTGTCTTTAAACCACCAAGTCTTTAGGATATTCACATGGTGTGACGCCCGATGGCAATGCACGCTTGTACCATGCAATATTACGGCGATATTACATCTCGTACTGTGACACCTGTATACAGGACGCGTATTTTTGGGAAGCATGAAAGTTACTTTCAGTGCAGCTCCAAGCAGAGGCGTGGCTGTGTGGTAGACCACCTGCTTGCCACGCGGACGGCCTGGGTTCGATTCTCACTCGGACCCAACGTTTTTATTATTTATTTTATTTGCAGCTTTTTCGATTTTTCGGTAACGGACAAGATGATGATTTTTCGCTCACAACCAACGGTGCCGACGCCGACGGCGGAATTTCTGCGATACGAGCTCTTTAACGCTATCGCGTTAATATACATATATACGGCACTCAAGACATGGCAAATTTTTTGCCATGTATCGGATCAATGTCTAGTTTGTGGTGACACTAGTAGTTTCAAAGCATCTGTCAATGAAAACATGAGCAGAGCGTTTTTGAGAGAATACGTAATGCTATTTCCGACTTTGTGTCACTTCGATATTTTGTGCAAATGTTGATAGCTACCACGAAAAAACGTAGGGAAAAGTATTACAGTTGGTTGACATGAAAGATGCCAAAGCTGCACATACAAGATGATAATGTGTTCATACATTGAAGAAAAAAGATGTAGTGTGTTCATTTACATTCTCCTTGTCACAGGAGACCTGCCATGTTGAGATGCAGTACTTGTAGGAACCTGGCTAATGACTGCAAAAGGAATACTCACTGCTTTACCATTACTGCTGAAGCTCTGATACTGACAAATAATAGTTAATGATTTTGAGGAACTGGATGTGGCACTTCGAAAGCAGCGTTTGACCAAATTAAAGGGCGTAGATGGCGCAGCTGCAAAATGGCACTGCGTTTTACTTCTGCCAGATTTCAAACTCAACCTCTGCTCAATGAGGATTCTGACACTTTTTTGTTAGTTATAACTTGCCGTTACATAGCTTTATATTGAAAGAATATGTAACTTAACATTACTTCGGCCATATGTCATCATTGTAACTATGTAATTAACATTTCTATGTGATGAAAATTACGTAATTATATATGTTTAGTTACATATTTTGTAATTGTGTAACTTAACATACTTCAGGCATGCGTCATCTGTGTGAAATTTCAGAACAACATTTGTGACCATGTTTTCGCATTAACATCAACAGTTCTAGTGCAGCACAACGCAGTATTGGCGATTCCACAGCTGGATAAGGCTTAACATCTAAAAGACTGGTGGTGCATGGGGTAACAATGTGGACTGCGAACTGAGTGCTGTAAAAATTACACTTTCTGTGGTGTATCTTGATGCCACAGTAAGTGACTGTCATCCATTCTAGCCTGCCTATTCTTTCTCGACAGCTCTGTGCCCACTGCTCCTTTCCTGCTGACTCATGCTGATTGTGTGCTGTTCATGATCTTGGAAGTACTGGAGTTACAGCGTTAGAGACGGAAAAGGCATGCATTAGTGATGACGATTATGCTTTAGGGACAAGATAAGCTCAAGACTAAATGTTATTTTAGGGTACTGCTTTGGGCAGTACTGTAATCATGCACTGTGTGCTTTGTAGTTGTAGGATTGGCTTCTCTTCTGAAAATTGTACTGGTGCCGGATGGTGCTTGAGAAAAGATTACAATAGAGGATTCTGGGAAAAAACAGACATGGAATTGTTTGCTGTGGGAATGTACGCAGGAGTAGTGTAATGTTAGGCTAACTTCTACATTTTAGCGCACCACGCTGCTGCTGCTAAGCCGTAGCCACGATAACACAAGCTACAAAGGAAGCCTATGAAGTCTTCTCAGAAAGAGAGCTTCTTAGTCGACAGAGAAGTTGACGCAGTTGGATATTTGAAACCAGAACGTCTTTGAGGCAGTCACTCTAGAGCACCATCTGAGCTAAGCACTTGTCTAGCAGATGGCAGTGTTCATTGAGTACATAACAGATCCCACAAACCACGTACGCAGGAGATATCGCACACGCATACTCATCAAGAATTATGCTTAAAGGGCCCCTAAACCACCAAGAGGTTGAAATTTAGTTATGGTGTTGCAGTTGTGCATGAGCATACAACAAACTTAAAGCTGTGAGAATTTTGCGAAATGGCGCCATAATAGCTGAGTTGCCCTCTTTCCTTCGCTATGCTCAGTTCATCAGCTCTTCTCTCCACCTCTCCAAGTGCTCCTCCTCACCTTGCAAGGAGGAAGCAGGGAATGCATGTACTTGCTTTGCTAGCACATGAAAAGGTTCTTGGGATGTCACTATCAGCGTATAATACTGGTGACATCGCGGCCAGTGCTGGCGATACCAGAAAGGCCTAGAGAACAGTGTGAGGTTGTTTTCTTTATTTTGTAGTGCTGCTGCGTTTGGCATTGTTGGTCATGACAGCATTCTGAACTTGATGCGTGCATTTGCCTGAAATGTAAAAAAAAAAAAAAAAAAAAAAGTCGGAGGTGGTTTAGGAGCCCTTTCAAAGCAACTCTCCATTTGAAAAAAAAAAAGTAGTAGTGTGAGTGCTAGCCTTCTGTAGCTTTCTGCTACAAAACGTATTAATTAGAATTTTTCCCTTTCGTGAACTTTCTTCCACCATGTGAGTTTCCACAGGATTGATGTGCGCTATTCAGTGTCCCTGCTTTGAGTTGACCCAATTATTTGCCCTTACAATGTGGTTACCTTGCCTTTTCATTAGTTCAAGCAGTACAGGACAGGGTTTGAATCCTGGTGGAGGACAAATTTTTCGTCAACTAAGAGGTCTTTCCTTCTAAAGAATTGGTACATATTTCCTTTGGAGCTTTGTGCCTAGAAAACATGTATGTGAGAATTTTCTTCCTTTCAAGACCCAAGTGTGAAGCACATCTGTCTAGTCTTTTTTTTTTTCGAAGCCTGATTCTTGCTGCAATGGTTAGGACGAGCGTGAGTGTTTGAGTGGTCTTTTTGTGTCAGCTGCAGAGGAGTCGACACCCGAGCCGGACCCCGATTACACAGAGTACATGACGGGAAAGAAGATACCGCCTGGCGGCATCCCCGGCGTGGACCTCAGCGATCCTAAGCAGCTGGCTGAGTTTGCAAAGTGAGTGTGCAGCTGCGTCCACAAGAGGTGGAAAGCTTTAGACATATTATGCAGCTTCCTTTACTGAGTCGCGATTCTGGTATTATCAAGGCGGCAGTAGGTCGTTTCGTTGTCATTGCCGCTTCCTGCTGTGGTTCCTGAAGTATGAGGAACTTAATGCCGCAGCAGCAGCGAGTGCTGTAATTATGCAAGTATGTGGCACTGGGCGCATAGGGTTAAGTAAGGTACTAAAACTGAATATAATCGACCTCTCTGCAGGGGAGAAATTTATAAACGGAGGAGTTGCTGCTAAGTACTCCTCTGTCTCCAACTACTCACTCTGCTAGGCAGTGCTTGCTGCATAGTGGCCACAGGAGCTTGCGATTTTAGTTCTTATTAGTCAGCGAGATATGAATTCAACTAGAAGCTGGGAGTGTTTGTACAGGTTGACCATTGGAGTTCACCGTCAGACAGAAAGGTGAATTACGCTGACGATGGCGTCGGCCAACAGTGATGCAGTTTTGGGCACTCCTGTTCTGGCATTGCACCTTAGTATTCTAAGGTACAATGTAACAAAGTACATTGTAGCGAAGTACAGTGATACAAATCTGCTTTAGTGCAATCTACTTTGGTTTCTTGTACCAGAGGCGTTTTTTTTTAAGTAGCCAAAGCAGGCAGCTGACCACTGCTTTATGCTGACATTGGCACTATCACGGACTGAGTCTGTCAGTTTCCTCTCCGGCCTGTCTGTCCTTTCAGCACTCTTTGGTGTGCGTGTTCTAAACACCTAAGCAGCTGCTGCACCAGCGTGTAACATTGCACGTGGAATGTCTGCACAGCTCAGTTTGTGTGCATGGCCCAAGTAATCCAGCCAGTGGCCTTGCACAGACTGCACTTTCATATGCAGAAGATTGAGCCAGTGATGATGTCAACACGTCACGTAGTACTGGTTTACATTCTGGACTGTTAGGCCAGAACGCGGTTCTGCAGTTGTCTTTAAAGAGGGTTAAAACTGGCGTTATGCTGTTTTGGGCAGCTTTTCTTTTTTCAAGTAATAATGGGAAAACTGCAGAGGCAAAGCACACGTGTAACAGCACTTCTGAAAATGCTAGCCCTTTGAGCTGCACAAAATAAAACAAATATCTTACCTAGCATATGCAGTACTTATAGTGAAGATAGGACGTAAAGTACACCACTTTGAAATATATTTTAACTTTATTTCTTTACATTACTTTTCTGTGTTCTGGCGAATGTTAGATTGTCACAAATATCACGCTGCATTGCTTCAGTATCGGCTTACTGAAATTGAAGTAAGGGCTCTTGAGCTCTGCTTTTTTGCTCGGTGGAGTAAGGCAGATACAGAAGCTCCACTCTTGTTGATTCCCATTATTGCCACAGCAGTAGTTTGCCTGTAGCCTTTAAACGTATGTGACGAATATGGGATTCATCACTGTAAAGCTGTCTCGGGACAGTCATTTCACATGTTCACACAGCACATTGCTCCCATGGGTGCTTCGTGCGTTGGCCCTGCAGTCAGTGCTGCCAGGCTTCTTAAACTTGTGCGTGTGTGTGTGCATGTTTAGTTTCTTAAATTATTCTCGCAACAGTACCACATTGACATGTGTATTGCAGCTTTTCGAATCACTCCGATGTTCCTGTATTAGCTTCATGTGCAAGACGTGCTACCCATGACCACATAAGTGGGCCTTCTCTGAAAGGCCAAGTCTTCAATGTTAATGTTGCACCTCTTGCATGGTGCTACAAGAATCTTTGCAAAGGGCAGCAGGGTTATTGAATGTTCTTGCCACGACTCAACGTTTTATGAAGCCCGTTTAACACATGGTAACCCTGTGCTGCTTTTCATTCGTGTAGTTAAATTTCAACTCCTCATTCACTAGCTGCTACAGATGTCAGTGCTGTTTGTGGACGTAGGGCAGAGGCGGAAGCTAACACAATCGCTACACTGAGTGATGTCTTTACTGACAGCCCTGGAAACGTTTGGAGGTACCGTTGGCACGCATTTGTCACTGCAACAGCGTAAAAGTGATGCTTTTATTTCGTAGTAGGGATGCGCTACCTCAGAACTTGTAAAGGCTGAGCTCATTACAAGTTCTTGAACATTATCTCGTACCATTTTGTCTCTTGCGTCATACCGATAAGGCACCTTATCACGCATGCGTTTTCGTTGAGATGTGTGTTGTATGTGTGTGCGTGTGTGAGAGAGAGTTGTGCCGTGCTAGCTGGTCTAACCTCACTTGCCCTGCTCTGCCCCTCTCGCTTTTCTCTTGCTGCGGCTGCTCCCGTGTGGTGGGGGTTCCTGCAGTTCCACGCCGGACAATGGCATGAAGCAGTGGTGGGAGCAAGTGCAGTGCACCAGTGTCTACTCCCCCGACAAAACAAAGGGTGGCGCCGGCCAGAGGTCAGTGGCCTCTTGCTTTCTTACCCTCCCTCTTCCCCTGATGCCCCTCCCACTGTGCCACCTACCCCTCTGTCTCAACCCAAACGGTGCCTTTGGCCTGGTGAACCCACGAAATTCCTCTCCCTTTAGTTGAAGTTCCTTGTAGCGCTCTTTAATATTGTAGAACTTGGTTGACTTGGTCGCTACTATAATGTAACTCTGTCTAGTGTTTCCGTTCCGACTTCACCATCAGGCATCCTCTATTGGTTGAATTGGTCTAGTACATTTAAATCGAGACCATTTGTCCTGTCATTCAAAGGGTGACTGGACACTGCAAAAACCTGTGACCACAAAATGATGCAGATGCAGAATTCATGCTAAACTGTGTTGAACAAATTTGAAAACGTGTGAAATAGTGGGCGAGTGCCCTCGTTCCAAAATGAAATCAAGAATGGTGGGGAATTCTGTGCTGAGAGGAAAGAAACTGCTCGAGCGCCCTAAATGTAATCATACGCACTTAAATCCACTCTTACAAGGAACCAGTATTGGAGCAATTGGCAAACAGCCATCTTATATTCCATCCGAAATCGGGCACACTCCACCTATTCCTAAGGAAGTTTTGGTTTTGTACGGCATGTTAATGCAAATGGACCTTCTCCTCATTTTTGTTGCATGCTGTGGCAAACAAGCATAGTAGGCATGGCCGAAGAATTTCGACCAGTCACAGAGTGCTAGTGGTAAATTTGGAATAGAAACGGAAGGGAATACTTTTAAGTTATCCCATCCCTTATAGCATCGAGGATGGGAGCTCTGCTTGCCTTTACATGACGCACTGAGAAAGCTGGAGCCTTTACCACAGTCAAGTTTTAGGCCTGTAGAGCTGTGATTGGGGGGGTGTAGGGGAGGCAGCCATCTGATGGCAATGCATTGCTGAAAAATTAAGCTCTACAGAAGTAGCATGGCAGCACGTTGTCGGTTAGGCTGGGATTGTCAAAGTTAATTTCAAGACAGTAAGTTGAGCTAGTTTGTGGGGATTTATTGCAGAGTAGGTCGGAAGAAAAGGGGGAAAGAGGTCACACAAGCGCAGACTATCAACTGAAATGGTGTACTGTGGCAAGAAAGAAGGCAGGTGCAAAACTCGCCTGTGCAAGCTCGTGAATAGAAGCACCGCTGTCAGTATTTGACGTGCATGCATGTGCCAGCTTGACAGTGGCGCTTCTATTCCTGAACATGCAGAGATGAGCTTTGCGCTTAGCTTCTTTTCTGCCACAGCACTACATTTCAGCTGATAGTTTGCATTTGTGCGGCCTCTTTCCCTTCTTTTGTGTCTGTGTCTGCTTGCCTAACCTTTTTCACAATAAAGATTTAACTTGCATGCAGATTGCAAAGGATTGCTTTCTACTGCCGTCTCCTTAGTAGCAAAAAAAATTTTAGCGTCCCGCTTTGACCTCCGCACCGCCATATTTAAGTAAAAGGTTTTCTCTCTCTTCTTTTTCTCTTGTTGTGTTAGCCATCTTGCTGTAGGCAGGTTCACCTTGTCAAAGGCATCACTGCCTATGTGAACACCCTCCTCTGATGCTCAGGCTGGAGCCTCCGGGGGTTTTCTAGGTGCCTGCCTTGTAGGCAGTGGGTCTTTAAACAAAAGTGCACATATCACTAGAGTTGGTTGTGCCTAGTTTGAAGTGTGCTGCTCGCAACTTAGCCTGGACAGGCTGTCAGCGTCATCTATGGTTCTGGGCTGGCAATTATACTCAACCAATATTTAGCATGTTGGGCAGTTTTTTAAACATTTGAGGGATTCACTCGTCTTAGTGCTTTTCAGGTTGTGCATATAGTGGGAGAGACAGGCTCTCACACTAGAGCCTTCAACAGACCTTTTTCATGATTGTAAAGCTAGCTTTTCTGCAAAGCAGTTAGCTCAACTAATGGCAGCTAGCCACTACTGCAAACAGAGTGTTCAAGCACAGTTTGCTTGCGCTATGACTAAAAAGATGTGGAGTCAGCTCTCTTGAAATAAATACGCATAATAGACAAGCCTCAGCACGTGCAACTAGGACCTCCTCTCCACTGGAAGCGCAACGGGTGCTGCCATTAGTTGGGTGAATACGCAGCACAGGGAAGTGCATTTGTGGATTATGAAAAGAGTATTGTAATTGACCCTCTGGGATAATATGGGAACCATGGCGTGCACTTTGCGACAGGGATGATGTTAATGCAAACACAAGTGTTCGTTGCGAGCATTGAGTAATACCCTTGTTATACAAATGAACTTAACCTCTGATGACGTAACTGCTACTATTGCAGGACACGGTTAATGCCATTGCATGACTGGCCAAGCGGCAGTTAGAACGTGGAGTTTTAAAACATCGTTTTAGTGTAATCAATGTTTCGCGAACATGCAAGATGTAGATGGTGCATCGCGTTAGTGCAGTGTGGGCCCTTCACACTGCAAAAAGAAAAAAAAAACAAAGAAAAACGTAATAATGACATTTCACGAAAAATTATTCCAGATTAAATATCTGTAAATCAGCGGTCATGTGAGATGTTGTTACACCCTTACTGTAAACAGCACAGCCTGTGTAACCCTGGCAGATCGCAGTTGGCATTATTTGCGATTCAATAAGCTAAACCCCCATTAAGTTCAGCTGTGAGGGAGCTGCTTGAGTGACAAGGGTGATAAGTTGTATCGCTGTGCCGTCCACTTGTGGTTCTTCTGGCTTCATGACTGTGGATTAGCACATGCTGTGCCCCTTCATTGGCCATTGTTGGTATGGTGTGTTTTGCCGCCCGAGTTCTCCGCAATCTGGACAATTTTGTTGCCTTGAAGCCTTCCCACCACTGCCGGGTAAAGAAATGCACTGCAGTGCTTGGCATAATGGCCTTTGATGGCACCCTGCACTATTCTTGCCTGTGCAACTCACAAGCATTAATACAAAATCAAAAGCCATTGCTAATAAAGTGTAGATCATCATCATATCTTGATCATGTATGTCTGTGGGTGGTGTGTGCTTGATGGGCTATACCTGTCTCTCACAATGCAAATGGCGTGTACAACTGGTTGTTTAGAGTTCTCCGATAGCTGGATGTTGCAAGAAACATTGAGCACTGATCCAGTGCTGGACAATGTACAGTACTCACGAATTGAAATGCGGAAATTTATGGCTAAGTAATGCACACACTCTGGTTTTTGCTGTCTTTAGTTCGCACCATGTCTCTGTATTTTCGACTCCAGAGCTTAGACCAGAGCCCACGTTATCTTTAGAGACCATATTCCTAGCAAAATGATGTTATGTTGAGGAATTGCGCTTACCAGTTGTTCTACTGAAAATTTTCATGTGTTTCAATCCGTGAGTACTGTACAGCTAGCATGGTAGTGAGAGCATTCCAATGAAGGGCCATCATGGTCCTGTAGTGAACCGGCATTGTCGTTTTTTTCTTGTTATGTTGGCATAACACAACAGTGGTGACAATGAGGCCCAATTGGTGCTGTCTGCCCCACTTAATCTTGCGTGGCGTTACTAGCACTTCCATACTTTGGCATTGTGTGCACAGTAATTAGCAGTTGCAGCGTTAAGTGGGCTGGTTGGTTGCTGGAACTCACATTCATTTGAACACTGCAAATTAGATAAACACATACATACACAAAAGAAGACAAGTAGACCCTTGCTTGTGTAGTGTTTGCACATTCGCACTTCTACGATGTTTCTGTGTATCTGGGAATAAACTCGGTTGATGTATGGTGCGCATCCAGCTTACTTGCTTTTCTAAGTGTATGTGTTTTTCTACTTTGCACTGTTGTAATGAATGCAAGTGCCAGTTGGCTTACAAGTGTTTGCCAGATGTGTTATGCTGCAGCGCTGTGATACTTCCTGAGCCAGTTCATTTCAGCTGATTGCGTTGTAATTGGTGCAACTTCTTCAATTGTCGTGTCTTTTGATTTCGCATTGTAATTCATGTCTGCCAAGCTGTCAACAGATGCAGTGGCTTCTGAACTGCTAGCTTGTGTTGCAGTGCGTGGCTAACATTGTCTGCCCATGTGTTTGCTTTGCCAACTGGAACAGAATGAAGCCCAGGAAACAGAGTGATGACGTAGCAAGGACGATAGCATGTCCACACAAAGTGAGTACACATTTGAAAAGAGCTTCCGCTCCGGCATGTTGGTGTTGTGTGGCAACTTTTTCTGTGCACCAAAAACTCTGGACAAAAGGTGCATGAACACAGTGCTGTACAGACATTGTGTGGTGTCTCTGCAGCCTTTGTTCTGCGTTCTGTGGTGCAGTAAAAAAGCTACTACAGTCAAACCTCTTTATAAAAAAGTTGCATATAACACAGAAATAGCTACATTATACAGTAGACTCTCGATAATTCAAACTTTTAGCTAATTCAGACAAATTATAAATTTTTGGTTCGCCTAATACGTTTTTAATGTTTTGTAAAGCCGCTTAATTCAAACTGCTCCATTGCATAAATTCGGTTGTGCCTGAAAATATCTGCTGCCTTTGTCACATTTAGCTGAACATTTGCATTTTGATATCACTGACAGTTGCGAATAAAGCTGATTGGCTGCCTATAAACTGGCCAAACTAGCCAAACTGCGTGCACCAACATTCGTCTGTTGACTGAGGAGGAAGAAAGAAACAAGAAAACGCGGTGGTCAGGCCTTGTTCTATCACATGAAAAGCGTGTAAGTCGCTTTTGCCGCAGTACACTGGTGTGCAGAACACATTTTGTCCCATAATTACACGAACGCACACGCGCCATGTAATAATGAGCACCAGAATGATCGCTGACATCTATGACGTTGCTGCAGCCCCAAGAAAAAAATAAACGTCACATGTTGTTATGTTAACCTGACTCATATTTATGACAACCTCTGATAATTCAAACAATATTCTGGGGTCACCCCGAGTTTGAATTATCGGGAGCCTACTGTATTAAAAAATTAATTATAAGCTATAGGCGTGTTTTTCTAATACTTTACTAAGGGACCGTCTGTGAAAGCCTCGTCTTCCTTGTGCGTGTGTGGTTAACTGCAGGGCTGCACCAAGATGTTCCGAGACAACTCTGCAATGCGGAAGCACTTGCACACGCACGGGCCCCGGGTCCACGTGTGTGCAGAGTGTGGCAAGGCATTCGTCGAGAGCTCCAAGCTCAAGCGACACCAACTGGTCCACACAGGAGAGAAGCCCTTTCAGGTGTGTGTCACTTCTGAATCGACAAGCTCTATCCAACATGGCATTGTGGGTACGCTGTGCTAGCTGAACGGTGCATTGAAACTGGCCAGTTTTAACTGTTGCAGGAGTTTAGTGAATGCAAGACCACATTTTGGCTAACATGCAAGGCAGTGTAGGGACCACTTGAAGTTTAGCGGAACAGACAACTGGGCAAATTGGTCACATGGGCGTCCGTGGGGAGGTTCAAGAGGCGGCTGCTGCCCCCCTCCTTGGAATTTCAGATGAGCTTTTTCTATGCAGTAGCAATAAGCTACACAGCTTGATTAGCACACTCGGGTCCCGCATATCCGTGTGAAACGCCCTTCAGGATTGCGAGCAAACTTTGACTAATCTTGCCAGTCATGTCACGGCAGTGAAAGAAAGGCTGGCTGTTGTGGATGCTATCCCCCCCCCTGCGGATGCACCCTTCTGAAAAATGTTCTGCAGACGCCCTTGGTTGGTTAAGCTTCATCTTGAAAACAGTGCATGCACCACATAGACTGAGGAAGGCAAAGGAGTCTGCACTCATTCTATTTGTCTTCGTTTCTACGTGTATTGTTTGTGCTGTTTTTAAGATGTAGAAAGAACACCTCATGCTTAGCATGAAATGCGCAGCTGCAGACTCTTGAATTTCCCAAGTAAGAGGCAGGGGAACAGGAGAAAATTAGGGGGTGTGCGAATATTTGAACTTTCGAGTGTCCTTCAAATAGCGTTTGCTATTTGATTCACACCGGAATTTTACAATTCGAAGTATTCGAACTTCCGGAAAATAAATATAGCGGTTTTGTGTGCCTAAAATCAAATCGCAGTGCTTCTAAACGATGCATGCAAATCCAAACCGCCTCTTTCATTTTCCTGTGCTGCCCTCTGCCGTTTTTGTAGGGTTTTGGTAGGGGCCGAGACAACCAGTATGGCCAGAAGCAAAGCCTCCAAGATGAAGAGACATTTCGCGATTTTACCGCATGCGCCGGGGCGTTATGAAAAAGGTGGATTCTTACGAACTTTGACCTATCGAAAGGTTAACGGCCGTAACCACACCCTGACACTATTTTAGGCAAGGTAGCTAGACCACCGCGCACAGACTACCGTTTATACTCGCATAATGATTGCACTTTTTTTTTCAAAAAAATTGACGCCAACTTCGGGGTGCGATCATTATGTGGGGTAAATTTTCCATGAAAAAGTGTTCTGAGCGCCGAAAACGCAAAGAAGTCGCTAATCAGAATTCTTGCGATAGCTATCATGAACATAATCAAAAATAAAAGTAGAGTAAGGCTTATCTTTGTAATAAAATGCACGCATTACGCAGGAGGTACATGCATGGCACACTGCCCTTTTATTTTTTAACTCTCTGACCCCCTAACGTTCATTGAGAGTCCGAAGCGTCACTGTGTCATCGCCGCACGATTCCCTGTCGGAACCGGCAGTGTCTTCACTGTCCCACAGACGGTCATCTTCCATTCCGTTGAGCGCGTTGGAAATGCCAGTCTTCTTGAAGCTCTTGCCGTCTACCTCGTCGGAAATGGTACTCCACGCTTCGAGAATCCATGAGCAGAGGACTTCCACGGACGGTCTCCTGATTTTGCCACTTGGCGTGAAATTGTGGTCACCCGCCGCCATCCACTCTGCATACAGCCTCCGGACGTTGTCCTTGAACGGTTTGTTCAGTGACACGTCCAGAGGCTGTAGCAGCGAAGTTAGATTCCCAGGGATCACTGTGATTTCCGTGCGCCGCTCCTTCAGCTCGGTATGGACACTGTCAACGAGATAGCCTCGAAAGCTGTCCAGCACAAGAAGTGAAGGAAGCAGAAGCGCTCCTGCTCTTCTCCCCCAAACAGTCTTGATCCAATCGACCATGAGGTCTGCCATCATCCACCCTTTCGCTTGAGCGCGGATGTGGATGCCACAGGGAAAGTTTCCCTTTGGAATTGTTTCCCGCTTCAGAATAACATACGGCGGCAGCTTCTGCCCGCCCATCTGCCGTCACTGCGAGCATCACGGTGCATCGCTGCTTCTCCGCACCACACATTTTCACGAGGACACTTCGAGCACCTTTCTCGTTCACAGTAGTGCTTCGAGGCATGTCGAACGTCAACGGCGTTTGGTCGGCGTTGCCTATCTGTAACAGCAGGAAGCCATTCTTCTGGCGTATCCTCGGTACAAACCTGTGGAAATCGACCCCCTTGTCTTCGTACGCGGATGGAAGTCGCTGGCACAGCGACGTCCGCCACCTCAGCGACAGTCCATTCCGCCGCATGAAGCGTGTCGTCCAGCCGGAACTGGTGCTGAAGTCCTTTGTGGCTATTCCCAGCCTCAGGGAAACTGTGTGCACCTGCGTCCGTACCATGTCTAATGACACGGCACAACCGTCCTTGCACATGTCCCTCACGTATTCGAGGACTGCCTTTTCAATGTCAGGGAACTTGCGAGTTTTGGGTCCGCAGAAAGTCCGGCGCGTGCTGTTAGTAGCCATGAGCTTCTCGCGCTGTTTTTTCCAATATTGGATCCGGATTTCGTCGACGCCGAAATGTCTGCCGGCAGCGCGGTTGTCGTGCTCTAGCGTGTAATTAAGCGCCTTCAGCTTGAATGTGCCAGTAAAGCTCGCATACCGCCCCATGGTGAAACGGCGCTTCAACAGACAATCACAAAGCACACCAAAAAAAAACGTGGTGTCAGGTGACGCCGTGACGGCTGGCTGGGATGGCGGCGACACGGCTTTTTCAGGAATTATGGGAATGCGTCAGCAGTTTGTTGCTGCGGGATGACGACAGGTCGACCAACAGGCGGCCGCCGCTGTAACAGTGCGGAATATTAAAACAAACATGGCGGCTGGCGGAGCGAAGCGACCACATTTTTTTTTTTCTTCTTTTCGTCAGCCATGGAGGTTGTGAGTACGTCACGCACGTCAAAACAGTTTCTTCCGTCTAAATAAGGAATGCTTTCATTTCAATCAGTAAATTTACGGCATTAGCGTAGTGATGCCTGCTTTCAGATCACAGAAACAAAGGTGGGGGCGTTCAGCTGCCACAGACATAAAAACACATGGCGGGCATTCAGTGAAAACTGCGGCATTTGCCTTTACTGCAATTCTAAATCGCACGTTTCCGCCAACGGTGGGCAAAAATTAAGAATATGTTTGGTGCGTGCAGTTCACTTGGCAAGTTTTGAAGAGTTATTAACGCAGCATTCGACAGATGATAAACGCGATGATCATCGGCTATACAGTAGAACCCCGCTGATACGTTTTTGAAGGGACCGTAGGAAATAAACGTAAGAGACGGGAAACATAAGAGCCGAAAAACAGGAAAAATGGCGAAATATTTAGTGGTACAGAATTTTATTTCAATTCTTACGAGCAGCACGAAAATTGGCGCGCTCAGCCGCGATCTAGTCGATGGATAGAAACGCGGAGCTTAGGACGGCCTCATCCACAGAAATGTAATCAACGTATGTGATTTTTTTAACACCAACAGCTGTAGGCATGAAATAACTAAGCACACGCAATCACGACCGGCGCGGCGAGTCCAACCGCGAACCGCACGCACGACCATGCGAGCTCCAACCAGCTCGAACTCCTCCCGTTCTCCGACAAATAACGATGATGATGCGTCTACGCCAACGCGATGGCAGAAGTAAATGCCAATCTCGAAGGCCTTGCTTCGAAAGCAATTACGTCATACACGCCATGTTTGTGCAATACAAACCTCAAAGACTATGCTTTTGTCAATAGTAAATGCCAATCTCGAAGGCCTTGCTTTCGTGAACAGTTACGTCATAGACGCCATCTTTGCAATTTGAATCTCGAAGGCCATGCTTTTGTTTGCATCAATTGAAAGATTCTGTTGCTTGCACCTCTCATGTGGCTAATATTACGGTCAAACGAGGCCAAGCTGCGTGAAAATGCACCATGGCCGCTCTCTTTGGTAGTCACTCAGTCGGCTCCGAGCGCACTTCGCGACGTATCATACGGGAACGGTCCGACAGTTACGACGTAACAGTGGGGTTCCCAATACATTGTGTCCTATGGGAGCTATGCCGGGACCGGCGGAAAACGACGTAACAGCCGGGAAAATGCAGCAGTGAGGAACGTAACAGCGGGGTTCCACTGTACTTGGCACACGACATATCGATGCGGCAAGTTCGGGGTGTGATCATTACGCGGGGGGAAAAAAATCGAATTTAGACGACAAAATTTAGGCGTGCGATCATTACATGAGTGTGATCATTACGCGAGTAAATACGGTAGAAAGAGTGAAGAGTAAAAACTAGCAGTTGTTCCATGTACGAATACAACCGATGAGCGAAGCTCCTTAGAAATGGGATGCAGACGACTATGCGCCTGATCTCGCTGCTGTCTTTCATGAAGGCAGTAGGGTGAGGAGAGCGTCTGCTGCGCTCGGTGGCAGGAATTACTGAGCGAGTGAGTGTGGTGCGAGTGGTGATGCGGCGGGGAGCTTCAACGGCGGCGACAGAATGCCGCGCGCAGCGTTTCATTGTCTTTTTGCACCTGTGCCGGGTGAGGAGACGGTCCGCTACCACCTTCGACAAAGTGCCCGTAGTGCGCTAGAAAAATGATTGTCATTTCACAATCAAAGGTGGGGGAAGTGAAGACGACCATTATAACGAGTTGTGCACAGGGCTTATTTCTTTTACTCGCTCAAGTCCTAAACATTTCCTCTTAAATCACTGGCCACTGCAACCTAAAGCGATGCTTAAGAGAAGGGAGCTTCAACGGCGCAGAGGGGTGCGGGCCTAAGGAGCTTCGCTCCTAATAAGTGCGAAGCGCAGCATCTGCTTGTACTCTACTTAAGTGGGGATATGGTACCTGGGGCTATCTTGTTCATTTTCTGACCAGATTCAGTTAAAAAGCACAGCTATATATGTATTTCTTTTTGCTGATTTTAAAAGTGCAGGAATTTTTTCTTTGGCTCAAATAATTATTGACATAATTAAATCTTCATTACTATTATTCATTGAGACAATATACAGTAATAAACTGAGCAGAAAGTTGTTTAATGCACGAATGGAAAGCAGAATGAATAAGAATTGAACTGCTGCAAGCAGTTTTCAAATCCAACAACAATTGGCAATTTAGCAGCCCATTGAAATTTAGCGTTTACACAGTGTCTACCCACCGGGAATTCTCAGGGATTTTGCATAGTCTGGAAATACTCAGGGAAAACTCAGGGAAACTGTGCTCCCATCAGGGAGAATCCACAGTAACATTCACAGTAAAATCGAAGGCAATGAAAGTCGCGGTAACGCTGGCTCGAGATTTTGTGAACGCATTTTTTCAAATGGAACGGCTGCTGCAGCTGTGGGGAAAGGGCGCACCCAATGCTCTCCTTGCCTTCGGAGCGGTGGAGTGGGAGAGCATACGCTAATGCGGGACATGCGGGAATCATGAACCATGGCATATCGTATCGGGCAATGTTTTCAGGGTGTTCTGTGCCTACGCGGTGTAGTTCTGTATTCTTCGTCGTGCACGCCAGAGCCATATATACCCTTCAGGAGAGTTTGGCGATTGTTTCATCTCGCCGCTCTCCGAGCTCCGCCCCAGCGCCGCCCTCTTCTCGTGACATAACCGCTCTCTCCTCGCCGGCGGCGGCGGGCGGCAGTGGCGACAGCGCCACAGCGCGGCGCGGAGTCCGGCGCTGCCGCGATGGAGAGGCGCCGGCGCGCCGCACTTACACGGCCGCTGAGGAGCGCGCGTAGGTTACGAAGCTCTTGTGCGAAGCCGCGCGTATTCATTGCGACTGCTCCTCGCATTCAAGCGTGAATTTGTTGCGTGCGATGGGCTGCTGTTGCGCGGTTGGCTGTTCAAACAGCAGCGCGCAGGGTTTCCGCCTTTTTAGGCTTCCGAAGGAAAAGAAGCGACGATGCCTTTGGATCAGAAACATCAGACGCAGCAAATGGACCCCGATCGACTGCTCCGTGCTATGCGAGATACGTACTTGAGTATTTAGCTTGAATTTTGCTGGTATTATAAACAGCGTACCATTAACACAAACTTATTTGTTGTGCAATGGGGCCCTTTCAGGCGCCAAAACTTTAAAAATAATTTTGTCACGCTGAAAGAAAGGAGTCTTATGGTTCGCGTTTCGATCACTTTGGCAGATTGAAATTTTGCAGCGATCACGCTGTAAGTGTCAAGCGTGATGTGTTGCGTTTACTTAATTTATAGCGCTTTCTGAGCACGAGCTTGGGATGTTACCGTGATGTTATGAGGGGAAGATTTATTTCGATATCGCAGGTTAGTTCCGCCGCGCGTCAGCAGCGGCGTTTATCTGGCACGTGTTGTACGTTATGTAGTCTGCATTTCTGTGGCTGTCAGCCTATGGTGTCATTTACCGCTGTGTTGCCGCTTGTGTACATGCTACCAGTTTCACGTTTAATTCGCGCTTGTAAATTAATCTGCGCCTGTGTGCTAAGCGAATGTGCCTTGCGCTTTTGAGTCATGCACGTATAGTGCACGATGTCTGTGCTCGTGCAGGAAGCTCTTCCACTATAGCAAGGGGCCCTTATGTGCTCGATGAAATTTCGTGATTAGGAATTGTATAGAGCGCGAAGAAGTTGAGCAGAAAAATGGCTTTGTAAAGTAAACCAACAGGATGTCCGCAATCAGACTAGCCGAACGAGGTATTGTTTTCATTTAACACGCGCCTACTGGGGGCCCTGCACCTGTTCTGACGAAAACCTTAGATGCCTCAGCAAACGCGAAAATTGACCGTCGGCGTCCTGCGTCGGCGGCGTCAACACGAGGGATGTCAAAAATCATCACGTAATGACGTGACCATACAACCAAAGATTGTGACGTCATCATGACGTCGAATAACTTTACTTCACGCGATGACGTCAGCACATGACCAGATGTGGTATAGATAGATTGCAGTGCCTCCGATCGTGGAGGCAGTGCAAAATAATGTTAGGTCACAAAGCTTTCGAGGGGGGGGTGGGGTGAGAAACAATACATCAGCTGAAGAAAAGGAAGACGGCTTTCGCCTTCGAGTGGTCTTAGGCGAATGCATAAGGGACCCTGTGAGTTTTTCTTTCTCTCTTATTAGAGGGTTTTAGTGCCGGGGACTCCAAGCCGCTTCCTTATTCACCCTCTTACGTTCACAAACAAAGGAACGTAAGGGGCTTACGTACGCAAGGCACTTTGGGGTCCCGGCGCTAAAATTCTCTAAGAGGGAATTTCAGGGCTCGAGATCCCTGAGCCGCTTGTGTAGCCCGCTTTTGCGCTTTTGTGGCCTTAATATACAATTACGTGCGCTGGTATCTCTGGTTCTTTTAAGGGGGGACGTGGCTTTCGGTACCAACTTTCTTATTTCTTCATGGATTTTGATAAAAATTGGCACACTTATTTGAAATGTTGTTTTAATGCTACTGTAGAAATTTCATGAATATATCTTTACAACTTTTTGATTTACAATATATTTCACCTTCTGCTCTTGTTCCGAGTCTGACTCGCTTAAAAAATGCGATAGGAAACTCGTTCAAAGTGCTATGCATTCTAAGATGTCTGATTGAGGGCAAGACATTCTTAGATTTTTTTATTTGCAACAAAATTTTTTTAAGTTTTCCTTTTTCATGAGGTGACTGCGCACAGGCATCGAGGCTTTGTGCAACTCGTCAAATAGCTAATTATCAAAACGCCATACTGAAAAAGCAAGAATGTCACGCCCTGAACTGTGCTTCAAGGAATATAGAACAAAAAACGGAACTGAAATAGACCCAGCGGTCAGTGAGAAATCAGTGGAACAAGCGAAGCAGGAAGCAAGAAAAGTCGTTTTGAGAAAACGGCTTTTAAAGTTGTACCAACGATATTACTTCATCAAAAGGCACTGGGGTCGTAATCTTTTGAGTCCTTCGTAATGTGCACTTTCTTGAGTGCCCTGTCTTTAGTTTGAGGTGCCTTGCTTTAAAACACAAGAAGATTGTGATCTTTAAGGTGTTTTATAAGGTTGGACCTCCTGCACATGTGGACTTTCATCGGTTGTGCCTTTGTTTTCTTTCTTTTTTCTTAAAATCCTTTTCTGATATACAAAGAACATGTAGCATGAATTTTAAACGAAGTTATGAAGTGGTGTAATAGACATGACAAAAAACAAGATATTGTAATTCAAGTAGGTCATGTACTATGATGATTTGCCAGCTTTCTTGTATTCAGCTCTCATTAACATAATTAACAGTCTTGATTGCAATTGATCATTGAATCATTTTTATAGGATACTAAAAGCGGCTCTCATCATGGCAACCTATCACTTCCTCCTAAATAACAGGCAGTTATGGCCAAGACATTGGTGGAATAGGAATTCCTTAGCAGTTTATTCAAGACGCGAACTGGGCAAATATGAATTCATCTCCCTGTTTCACTCGTCAAGCTAATTTGTAAACCTCGCCTGCGATGCGCTTCATCATTCACCCGGTCGCGGACACGGTTTTCTGCGAGGCTTTTATTTTTTCAGATGATTCATGAGCGCTTACGGCGATACCACGCACGGCTCCAAGCGCGCCTAAATTGAATCAACAGTGCTTTATTTCACCTCTAAGTGCTCGGCCGCATAGTCCGGGAAGTCAGCACGCGATGTGCTGGGTGGCGGCATTCGGTGACGATGCGCAATATGCCTAGGTGCGGCGACGAAAAATAGGCGCGCAACGTGTTTGGCCTCGCATTGCGGGACGCCCGCGCGCCCGCTGCGCGACGAGCTTGGCCGTGGGTTCCGCTGCCGATGCGTAAAATGACCATCCGCTGTACCGAGAAGCCGGCGGGGGAAGCGCTTCGTTCCTTGCGAAGAAGCACACTGCCGCGAGTCCGCTAACGCGTTGCTCTTGCCCGCAAAGTTCGAGGTTCGTCTCGCGTGCCGACGCCGTGAGCGGAGTTAGGCCTAGCCAGCCACGACTCCGAGCAGTAGACGCGCCGGCCGCGGTGCCCGATGTTTCAAAGTTCGTAAGGCGTGGTCGCGAGTACAAAGAGTCGTCCTGCGATCATCTTCGTCACGACGTCCGAAGTGCGCATAAGCAGAACCTCCAACCACGGATCCGACGAGTCAACGCTAGAAAGTCGGTCCGAGACGCGCGTTTGCGATGTTCGCTACGAGTGCGGCGCGCCATCGTAATCCCACCGAGCTTCCGCTAGTAGCTCCAAACTAAAACGTAGTTCTTGTTCAAAGTTATCGTCGAGCCGTGAACACAGAGCGATTGCGAACACGCAACGAAGTAGCGCCACTTTCGACAGCCGTGAGCTCGAGCGCTCGAGACGCACGAGCTGCAGACGACGATCTCCCGGAGCGAGCATCGGACCAATGGCGAGGCGCGCTGGGGCAACATGGCGGACGCGGCCAATCGGAGGGCTCGAAACGACCTTCGAACATTTGCTTTTTGTGCGCTTGTTTTCGAAGGGAGGAGCTAGCTGCGGCGGGGAATTTGAAGACGGAGAAATGCGCTTTCCGGTGAGCCCAAGATATCGGCGCCCGGTGGCGTCGTTGCGGAGCTATGATTTTTTGAAAATTAGTGTTTTTTTTGCGATTTCCCCAATAATTTTCGCCACCTCGGTAGGCGCAACAATTTTTTTATAGCACTTCTACGCGGTTTTCGGTGAAGATATTTTGGAATCGGATATAAAAAGGGCTACAGAAACTGAAAATGTGATTTTCAAAAAATCGATTTTTTTGCCATTTTTCGCGATACGAAAGCCGCGTCCCCCCTTAAAAGCAGAGCTGTTTAAGCTTGGAGAATCCCCGTTAGTGGCGAATAAAAATTGTCATCATCATGAACCGGCACGCAATCCGTCCTCTTCTTTATCTTCTGCTTTGCTGCCAAAACACGTGCACAGACTTTTCTGGCGTGGCATGCAATGATTCTCACGTAACACTTGTCATGTGACATGTTCCAAAAATCACACCTGTTATATATGCTCGTCAAAGAGTCACATCACGCAATACCAATTTTGTTGTATATCAATCTGGCGGAACGGCCGCCATCCATCGTACCATGAGCGTGGCACGTAAGTCATGCAGTACATGACACGCGTGTCATGATTTTCACATTAACTCCCGTTATTTATGTTCGTCACACAGTGATGTCGCGCACTACCAATTTTGGTGTATATCAAGCTAGCGCAACGGGCACCAGCGCACCATGAGCGTGACACGTAAGTCATCTTATACATGACACGTGTGTCATGGTTTTCGTATTACCTCCCGTTATTTATGTTCGTCACACAGTCATGTCGCACAATACCAATTTCGGTGTATATCAAGCTAGCGAAACGTCCGCCAGCGCACCATGAGCGTGGCACGTAAGTCATGCTGTACATGACACGCGCGTCATGATTCTCGTAATAACCGCTGTTATTTATGTGCGCCATAGACTCTTGTCAAGGCATACCAATTTTGGTATACATCAAATCAACGAAACGGCCGCAAGAGCACCAAAACTGTGGCATGTAAATCATACTGTACATGACATGCGTGTCATGATTTTCATGTTATGGCCAGTCATTTATGTTTGTCACACAGTCACGTTATGCCATACCAATTTTGGTATACACCCCGTAAACGAAACGGCAAGGAGAGCACAAATTCGTAGGCGGCTAGATAGGTAGATAGACAGATAGATACGCTCAAAGTCGCACAAGTTCGCTAAGAAATGCTTCACATTAAAAAAAAAACAAGATTGACGGAAACCCACAGGTCTTCATAGCTCGAAAAGTCACCGATGATCACGATACTCCCTCATGCGAATTCTGATCGCAGCTTTGTGTGGAGGCAATGCGAAGTGTGTTTGAATTTCTGGCTGTCCGCATTGGAACATCCCTTAGATATTGCCACAGAAACTGCCAGTGCTCGAGTGCTACGCACGCCACTCTGTGCATTGCAGGCGTCATCAACATCCCCCTCACGACAAGCGAGACAGCAGCGCACCCACCAGCCCTGCATGCGCACGAGCTCCGAGCAAAGGGCGAGCACGCATGACGGAGGTAGAAAGCGATGTTAGAGGCCAGTGGCTCGTGATATCGACAGAATCCACGTTCGCCGTCTTTCGACCTCGTTCGCTCTATCGGTTACGCCGACTACACCAACGGCGATGCCGAACAACGCAGGAACAGACGCCTAAGAGCTGCGCTCTAACAGCACAGCGCGTATCGTAGAACGTCGTGGACTCGAATCGGCGTGCACTACTCAGTTTCACGGTGATTTGGACACGTTTAATTCACTCCATATTCTTCATTAAATTTGTATAACAATGTTCTTGCACAATTTCGCTTTCGCAATTTGTTTAGGAGCGCTAGATTTCACGAATGAACAGCGCGTACATAGCCTCAGCCGTGCGCCCGTTGCGCGGAAAGACTATATATGGCGGACGCCGCCGAAGCGGAGGCGTGGCGGTGACGTGAACAGCGTCATCGCCGCGCCGCAACGTCACTGCCCCGCCCATTCGCCAGACTCTCCCCATCGACGGCTCTGGTGCGCGCTGTCCGTAAGCGCCCCATATGGTGTTTTTGTTGCAGCCGCTTGTCAAGTAACGCATGAATAGTTGTAGAGGCAGCAGCAGTAGATGCAACGAGCTTGCTTTGCGTTATCTTGCAAGCGATCGCGATCGTCGAGAAAAATGACGACGCTTGTTGCCGGTTATCGGAAAGCTCACTCGCTCTGATGCCGAGCTTCAAAGATGCCATTCAGGACTCCGTGAAGACTAGAATAAATTTCCAGGCGAGAGCGAGTGTAACTCTCAAGCGCATTTACAGCAAGTGAAAGCTTATTTTTTCTTTCTTTTTTTCGCTGGAGGGCACTGCTGAAAGAAGTTTAAGGCAGTCGACCAATATTTTTTAGCGCTGCAGCTGGCAATTACCAGCAGCAACACTGCTTATGTGGATGTTTTGCTGCAAAGCCGAATTACAAGACTCTTCGGGGCCAATGTATAGCAGCAACCGAAATTCGCGACACCGGCACGGGTCCCACTTGCTCGATTTGGCACGCGATGTCGGAAAGCAGAAACGTGGCCACCATAATCGGATGTGCTGTAATTCAGCCTCTTGTCGTACTTTCACGCGATCTTATCCCGCAGCTATTCTGCTTTTTTTTGTTTTCGATAGCAATTATATAGATACTCCAGGCGAATTTTTCGCCTTCGCAATGATCTTTCATATGTCAAGTCCAATGAAAGCGCGAGCACTGTTGACGAACGGGGCTCAAGCAGAGATGAAATGACCCGACCATCTCCTTCGCGATGGGCACATGGAGATAGGAGCCGGAGGGTTGGGGATGGGGGGCGTGAGTCCGACAGGAAGTGCGTACTTTGTACCACCGGGTGTGGTCCCGTGTGCGGCAGTGTCTTTGGAGGGGATCAGCTGACGGCTCATACCTTTGTAGATGCTGTGCTCTTATGGAAAACTTTCCATTGAAGCCATATCTCAGTGGTAGATCCAGAAGGGGGGGGGGGGGTAGGAAGTGCTTGAAGAAGTCAAGAAGTGCTTGATTTCAAATGCCCTTATAAGCACTGAAGAGTTGCCATAGGAGGGCATCTCTGACAAGGGAGTACAGGAAAAAAGTGCGTCAGACGACGATGAATAAGTGTGTAAATAAATGTATTCAGTTTCTGTTTTTGCTGGGCTATATTCGGGTGAAAACTTTTTATCACGTTTGCTATCCCCAAAATACACCTCGAAATATATGCGGGTCTGAGCTATACGCGGGTTTTTACTATATTCTAATTTTCAGCCCGTAGAAACTTATCCTGCTCAACATGCAGCTGAAGATTTCCTTCCTTTGTTTGCAGCACTCAGGGACACGCAGAATTTTCGGGCACAAAGAATAGACACGGCGTAGCTGTCCTCAGCATGCGAAATAACTTTCCTTGGATATGAGCTTCTATAATGAAGGGGGCGCGTCACCATTTTTACTTTGCTGGAAACAAATTTCACACAAACAGAGCGTAGTTGAGCACGATATAAGCCTTTGCGGACTAGCTCTTCCGTTGCCATTTTGTGATGGTGATGTCACTATATCTGCCACTGGCTGTCGACTGTTGCCACTGCCGCAAACGTGGTTTCGGTTTCATACTCGATTGACTTGTTTTGCGAAACGTGCTTTCCGAATTATGTCTTGGTGCCACGAAATGAGCCTGCAATATAAAATTTATGAGTATCACCCTAAAAATGGCGAAATATCAAGTTATCCAGGCTCGTAGCAATACTGCACGTATGTCACCTGCGTCACTACGGTGACAGCTAGCAGCATAGTTTTGTTTTCATGCACTGGACAGCATGCTGCCGCCAGGTCTATGGGTTGCCGTCCGGAAGGAATTGTTTTCCTTTTGGCCATCTTTTGTACTACATTTTAACACAAAAGCGTTATTTGGCCAGGTTTGCAATAGCACGCACTTGTCTGGCGTCTGCAAAAGCCGTGCGTGGAAAACACGTGACCTCTCCTACTGGAACTGACGCCAGTGGCAACAACAGCCGTAGAGTAGGTGAGGGAAATCCACGCAGTAGATGAGGAGCTCCTGACCTGAAGGTAGCACACCCTTGTCCGCCATATCAGTTTAAGGGGGGACACTGCTCTTAAAAATGTTTTTTTTTGTTTCTTGATCAATTTTGAGTGCTTGTTGCGTGCATTGTTTCTTCTCCTATCAGTCTGCTCGTTTTGCTGTGTGCTTTTACATTGCAATATGATCCGACACCAGCTCGTCCAAGTTGCAGTCTTACTGCGTATTCCATTCGATTCACACTCAAACTTTAATATTTGAATTTGCTTCGCACCCTAAATTTTCCTGTTTGCACAGCTGTAGAGAGAATGTACAGTACGTGTGCGCCGGGAGTGACGACACCACAACGTCTTGACTGTTAGTACCACAGAGAACAGTTTTATCACCTCTGAACGTTGCCTTTGTCTCTTCTCCCTCCCTGCAGTGCACATTCGAAGGATGTGGCAAGCGGTTCTCTTTGGACTTTAACCTGCGGACGCACGTGCGCATACACACGGGCGACCGGCCGTACGTCTGCCCCTTCGACGGCTGCAACAAGAAGTTTGCGCAGTCCACAAACCTCAAGTCACACATCCTCACCCACGCCAAAGCCAAGTGAGTGTCCGGCCAAAACGCATCGAACCTTAAGCTTTTCATCCTTTCTCATCGCCTGCAGTATCCGTCTGTACCCTACCTGTGGCAAAACACTTGTTGTGATCTGAAATCAGAGTTGGATAACGTGCAGGAGTGCGCTGAGCTGAGTATCGCTGTTGAACGGTACCAGGAATTCAAGGACCGTGAGAGTTTCTTAGTGTCACATAGAGGGAAAATCTAGCGCCACCATCAATCTGTGTTTCTCTAAACCTTGGAATGTGGGGATATGAAACTCTTGAGCTTGTCTTAGTGTAACTAACTCAGACGTGTTCGCAGCTTTGAGGAAGAGAGTTTTATTTTTCGAGTGGATGAAACGATCTTTTAAAAAAAAAAAGGTCTCAGTACTCCCGTAACACGTCTTTCATTAATGTTTACTTACATATGCTAGTGCGACGAGCAAGCGAAGAAAATGGAAAACTTCGATTGAAACTGACGATGCACAGTTGAGCGCAGACCTCGTCTTTCCTGATGATATGTAAGTGACCCGCCATTACTGTTCACGTTTCACGCGACTCTTTCTACATCCCAGCATGAGTGCTATTGTTTTAGTAGAACATTTTTTCATATTTGAGCGTTTTTGCGTAGTGTTTTAACGTCTTACTATTGGCGATACTAGCTGCCTCGAATGCGAATGTGTGTGGTTTGCGGGGATGGGTTCGGCCAGTTACAGTGGTTACGTAAGAGCATTGCATATGTAGCACAGGCTGCCAGTTGCATTGAAATTTTCAGAATCACAATCAAAATTTATTATTCTTCCATGTTATAATTAGAGAAACACCTGAGGAGGTCCAAGAGTCATAGCATCAATTTGTATCCCCCATTGAGTGATCCCGATTTGATCCTTAACCCTGATTCAGCCATGTAGCTTTCTGTTTGTGGTGAAAGCAACAAATAAATGATAAAGCCAGCCATTACTTACTATTATTATGCACTAAGGACAAAATGTAGTTGGTGTATTGTAATTGTTTTTACGGAGCTCAGTTGTTTTGCCTTGACATTGCTAGGCCTAGTGAGATGGTACAGATGTGGGAAAGTTTGTCGACTTATGGGGCTGTAGCATTTAGTATTGGACCAACTGTGCAATGCTGCCATATGCTGAGTGGAAATCGGCACAATACTTCACTGTGGCTCTGTGTCTCTAGGCTTTGCGAACAGAGCTCCAGAGTAGCGGCAAATTACTTTTAAAGCATTTCTTCACTCAGCTTGAAGCGAAAACTAGAGGCGACTCAGCCTACTGTTTATTTCTTGCTTTCATGGCTGTGACCAGGTAACACAGGTGAATAAGGATTGGAGTAGGTGGCCTGTTCTCTGCAGTGCTGTTACACAATCAAAATAACTGATTGAGCCATTCTACTAAAGCTTTCAAGAACCTGGTAAACTGTTCCAAGCGTTTTCATGGCATCCAGTATCGGTAATGATTAAAGTAACGCTATGACAAAGCCTTCCGATAATTCAGGAAGAACAGCCTTATAAGTTGCTTTGGCATTGCGCTGCCGAATTCGAGGTCATGGGTTCATCCTGGCCATGACAGCTGCATTTCAATGGTGCTGAAATGTGGAAATGCACAGGTGCATGTTAAATAAAGAGGCCTACATTATAAAAATTAGTCATTAGTCTTCCTACCAAACATGCTTTGTAATCGGATTGTTGTTTTTAAGTGTGAAACTGTAAAATCAAAATTAAAGACTCGGTTTTAACAAATTCGGCCAGCTACACCTCGAGGTGCCCTGATTCTCCAATTAAGACACCAATTCAAAGTCGTAACTCGTCCCTCTAAGTGACTGTAAGAAGCTCTGTGACGGCAATGGCACTGCTGCCCTTTTGAGGATCCCTGATGAACCTGGAGCGCGGAACACTTGATGAACCTGATGAACCTTGACATCCTAAATTTTAGAACGTGCTCAAAACATAAATGCGTGTTTCTCTGTTTTGTGCTTCCGAAACGATGTAGCTCAGCAGCATTTCCTGCATGTTGCGTGACTCTTGCTTCGTTCTGCGTACAAGTTTCTGAGTTTGCAACCGGCGCGGATGTGCACCTTGCTTCAGCCACATTTCGGCAGAGTTATGATGCACTTTGTGCTGTGTTATGACTAGCAGATTCCTTGAAGCCTGTGCGTTAGAGGTGTGACAATGTCCCGTAAGAATAGCAGAGCCTGATGAGCTTGACGTTTTTTGTCAGCTTACAGCCATATGAATGAAACAAGGTTGTGAAGCCAGAGAAGGGATAAGGGAAGTTGACTGTGTAATTGAGGCGTATCAATAATTTTCAGAAATTCAAAATGAAAGTCGACGAGAGCACAAGTTATTCAACATTGGAGCTGAATCTGCATCTTGTGCCTTACGTCTGCAGTGCTGTATGATTTACCAATAGCAACGGCCATCCTGCAGGCTGTTTATTTGTTTGTGCATGCATCAAGGTTAGCGTTGAAAATGCTAGCTAGTGCCATTCACAGCTAAAGGTGTAGATGCAAAATATCCATTTAACCACATGCATCACATATTACGTGAACTTAGGAGCAGGCAACTGGCCTGCCTGCTGGCTTCATTGTGCATTGCTTTTATCGAATGGTGGCAAAAGCATTACAAGGACAAACCCGGCTGACGTTGCTTTTTTGGGCAACTTTGTCTAGTGCATGCCTTCATTGGTTACTGTAGTCGGATACAACTTAAGACAGGAGAGGCCCCGCCAAGATGTTCAAAGCACGGCAACCAATTGCCTTCACAACTAAAGAAATAGTCCTGCTCAAGTACTCGGCAGTGTTCTCTGACAGCGGGGTCACTGACTGGCTGGCTCGTGATGCCAGTCTAGAGCGCGCACTAATTGCTGCAGGCTTGTGTGCATCCGCCTTTAAGGCGGGAATGCCGCTATCCCGTGAAGTTGTATCCGATTATAGTTACCATCGTTTTTTTTCCCTCGTTCTCGGCACACAGTATGTCATCTCTCTATGCAAGTTTCTCAAGTTTTGTTTGTTTGGAAAAGCCACCAACTCGCTCTGAAAACTGCAATGAGAAATTACATACCGCTTTGGCAGCATTCACTTTTTTATCCCATCAGAACGCAACGGAAGAAATCAGACGGGCCGATTCACGGCTCATTAAATATGTGCCGCAATCTCGGGCAAATTGCTGCAACCAGCAGCAAACTGTTGGTTCTAGTTGTGCAGTCAGCGCTCTCGGAGGTGTTCTGCAGTCCATAGCCAGTTTTGCCAACGTACGAAATTCGTTCCTACTGGGCAGTGCGCTGTGCAGAAACGTGTTGCCTGTAATTTATTAACATACAGTAAAACAAAATCGGCAGTAAAAAACAAAACGCAGTTTGCGATTAGCTTGTTTGCTAACTTTTAGCAGACATTGTCCGCGTGTTTGGCTTGCTGCTGGCAGAGTACTGGGCTGACTGTCTCTCTCTCTCTCCCTGCTCTTTCCCTCTCTCCTCGTTTCCTTCCTGCTGTCTCGCTCTCTTCCCTGGCTGGTAGCGGATCCCAGGGAGACTATCAGTGATGATGATGATGATGATGTCCCACCAGCCCTCTCTTTGCCTTTGATAGCCACTGTTGTTCTGTCTTTCACTTTCCCCAACCTGACGTCTGTGTCTTGCTTTTCACACGACCTGTCTCTTCAGCCACAGTGCATAGGAATGGAGTGAAAGGGGCCCTGCAACATTTTTTCTGCGTGCTCAGGAAATGCTGCCAATCTGTAGTCGAGGCTCCTGAGAACACGTGAGCCAAACATTATAGCGCAGCACGCGGCCTGAAATTTCCAATTAATTCTCAAAGTTGGCTAGAAGTCGTTCCCTCTTCTCTCGACAAATGATGCCGTTAACCCAAAGGCCACATCCATTGGCTGATTTGAGCATTGTGAGCTTTATAGTTACCGTGGCTGTCGCGGGATGTCGCCACGTGCCGACGCGCGCGCTCGCGATCGCACTGAAAGTGAGCCGTGTGTTTGAAGAAAAAAAAAAAGTGCTCAAGGTCATGTCGCGCGCTAACGAAGGGACCCATCTTGCCCCCTTGTCATCCACCTCCCCGCTTAGCTTTAAGTAAGCTTGCTGCTACGAAAGGAGAGAGAAAGCGCTTAAAGCGTGCGGCAAATCCCTGTAAGCCCACTCGTACTTGATGGATTCTAAAAAATTTTGTGGCGATCGATTCGTGAGGCAATAAGCTGTTTTACTGAAGCCATTTGATGATTACTTCAAAATGTGTTGCAGGGCCCCTTTAAGCTCAGGACCTTGAATGTAGTCTGGGTGCAATCATTTTGACCATACATGCGGCTGGTTCCTACTGCCTTGCAACTTGAATCACAACAATGTGAAGCCTGCTGTAGCTTTAAGACAGATAAAGCAGGCCCAGGCCGATTGTGCAGCCTCTCGCGCGAGTATTCGGAAAGGGCAAGTGAAACCAAACGGGTTAGTGCTGCTGTAGGAAGCAAAATGTGGCAGAACAAAGGCCCTTATCCGGTATTGCGGACAGCAGTGGACACTTAGACAGCAACAGATGTGTGTGGTTACAATTCTGTCACATCTCATTAGCACTACCAGGTCGAGTGTACGTCTGAGCGCTCTGAGAGAACTAAGCAATCGTTTTAGAAATGCTTGATTTTGATGAGCAAGATCTGGGTCATTCTAGTGCGCTCAAAGGCTACCCGCCAAATGTACCACTAGTGCGCTAGTTTCCTCTCTCTGTGTCATCACGCGAAATGTTGAGCGCAATCTTAGTGAATTGAACGGGCACTTGGACCTTGGATGTATGGTGCTAGGGTGCTAAAACACTGCTGCCTGTTTTGAGAAATGCGCTGCGCTGAACTTGCCATGAGCTACGTTGCTTTCTCTCACAATATATTTTCTGAAGTGCGGGAAAAATAGTTTCACGGAATAGGATCAGGTGTAAATAAGGTTACGTCGTGTCTTGATACTCTTCAGAAAGAACATTCCTGTGTACTGTGGCCTGTTTTTCTGACTGTCATTCTCCGAACAATCGCAGTTCACTCGTTTCCGCCCTTATCGTGAAAACACTCTGCCCACATTAATTTGCATCCGTCGAGTTTCCTGCAGGTACTACATGAGAGCAACTATTGGAAAGGCCGCAAAAGAGAGAACTGCTAAACGCATCTGCGCTTGTGTAAGCTTCACCACTTGAACTCCGTGCTTTGACAATCAAATCGTCGCAGTTGCATGGGGAGACTGAAGACATAATTTTGATTTGGTACTACATCACCTCTCGATATTCTCTTGGCACGATGGGATCCGTGGTTACGGCATTGAAGGCCAACTCTGGCAACTATCTTACCCGCGCCTGTCCTGCACCCGATAGTAGAAAAGCTCAGCAAATTCAAAAGTAGTACTAGATACACAAAAAGGTGCAAAAATAAAACCGAAACAACCGAACAGTGCTGTCCTCGCGTGATGTATATAAGGGGCACAGATCGAAAGTCGTGCATGGCATGTCAGCCTGGCCAGCATGGAGGCGGATGACAAAAGTCATCAAGAGGAGACACTGAGCAGAAACGTGACCTGGTCGCAACATTCGTGCCATGTCTCTGGTTGAAAAAGATCTTTCTTTCCTTGACGTATACCAGGTCTATCCATGTACATTAAGCATCACATCATGTGAAAGGTGGCTCGTACTTTGCTTGCATTATATTTTATTAATCCTGTCGTCAAGACGTTGAATGCTACTGTCCACAAACTTCTTAGTGTTTTACCTGATTACCATGGCCTGGACAGGTGGTGCCATCTGACAGTGGAGAGATAAACCAGGCAAGCACATAGCGTAAACAAATGGATTCTGCTTCACTGATGGTGTAAATTTTCGGTGCCAGGGTAATTCCAAAGTTGCCGACCCTAAAACGTTTAAACGCCAAGGACATCAACCAGTGAGATGCTGCCAAAGACATGTGATCCTGGCCTTCTTGACGCTACAGTAGTTTGTACGCTGCATTCCCGAACACCTGTACTGGCACTTCTGTCGCTATCATCGCTGTGCCCTGGCTGACATCACACGCCATTTGGCCAAAGGTTAAGTGAGCGGTTCGAGGTGTTCAATAAATTTCGTTTATAAGCCATCTGCACATTGCTGAAGTCTGTGATTTTGCATAAATAATAAAAGTGTGCAAGGGACGTACCCGGTGAATTTCATCCAGATCCACAGACCTCTGCCGGAGTTGGCCTTTAAGTGAAGATTACACTACATTACCGTATGAACCTGAATGAACAGCTGGGACTACTGAGAGGATTTGAACCAATACCTGTGGTTCAGCTTGCTGGTTTGCCTTGTCATGCGAGCCTTTATTCTTTTGAAGTACCTTGGAAACTCGATGGTTGCTGCAATCAGCCCGTGAGCTGCATGTACTGTCGTTTCGTTATGCAAGTGCTGGTTTAGAGCAACACCCTTATGATACGGGGTGCAATGCATGTCATGTGACTTGTGTCACTTGGGCATGCTCAAAGCTCTGGCACTTATAGTGTGAGATGTGGTTGCGGTCTGCAGTTGTAAAATTGTGGAACTTGGAAGTCACTTGAGGTTGAATGAACGGAACTGTGCAGGAAAGCTTGTTTTATATGCTGTTATTTTGTGTGTATGCGGTTATTATAACAGACAAATGGGAAGATAGCTGACTAGTACTACTGTTCAAACTAGTATAGTCAGGCCTGCTTGTAACGACCCAGCGCCTGTTCGGTTCTTGAAAATTTATGCAAAGGGACGCAAATCCGGCTCTTAGTTCGATGGGACAGACCTGACGGTGGTGACGTTTCATTTTATGAACTTTGAGTATATTGTCTTCGATGAACACCTTGTAGTTTACTGGTTGCCTAACACCCTTGTTACTCAGGCATCCTTAATCGCATTTGAACTCAATTGTAGTTACTGTATTGTCTTGTGTAGAAGCCACACAAAATATGCAGAGAATTCAGAGCTGCAGTTGGGTTGTGGGTTATACTGTATGCGAACTTTGTGGTGCAAGGTGGCTTCACGGCACTGCTTCACGCTAATGCAAGGAAGGTGGCTTCACAATATGCGGAAATTGCTTTTCTTTCAAGTTTCCCTCATTTCTCGTTGAAGGGTCCGGTTTGTATGCAGGGACAGGTTATAGGCCTTGCGGTCATCTTGCCAGCTGTGTTACAGCTTGCTTAGGGCTCAGCACAGTTAGTGTGTAGTGCTAAGTGAGTCATAGTTAAGGCTGCCTGTGTAGGTAAAGTATAAGATACTCATGGTCTTTTAGGCAAACTTGTGCTACCACACTTCTTTTTCACCTGGCCATTGTATCTAGAAACCAGTAACTACTACCAGACATCACACATACAGGTCAGAGGCACCTGCCGGCCACTCTGAGCACGCATACCTGCCAAGTCTCCCGGATTACCCGGGAGACTCCCGGATTTTGAACGTTTCTCCCGGTTGTACGGGTCATAGGAAAATCTCCCGGAAATCCAGTTTTGCCCTGCGCGTCCAGTGCTTTGTCTGGCCACATGAGCAAAGTTGTCTGGCCACATCCTAAATGTGTTATAGGTTATATCAGCCGTTAATATTTCGTAGATGATGCGTTTGTGTACACACAAATCTATCCCACAAGTTATCTTGCCTTCAAAATTTTGTGTCGATTACTACTGCTTTAGGTGGAGAGCCCAGCACTTTTAAGTGCTGGGCTCTCCACTTAAAGTAGCCGTTACCGATGTCTGTCGAGATAGCGTGTTCGCCAGTGCTTGCGACCGTCCCCGTCTCAACGGCGCCCCTTATGGTCCCTTGCCCGATGAAATAACTGGTAATCAAGCGACGACAGGCCTCGCACGCGGAGCGATGTTATCGCATGTGCCCTTCGCGCGACGGTGACGGCCGGGTCGTTTCATCTCTGCTTCAACCGCGTTCGCCCCTAGCGCTAGTGTGCATTTACTCGCACGTGAAACAGACAATGCGTAAGCGATGTTATCGGTTTGGACCCTGTACAGATCAGTGGCAACCGCAAAATCCCGCTGACAGTGTCCATATAATTGCTATCGCAGTACCCCCCCCCCCCCCCCCCGTTGAGTAGATCTTCCGGATTCCGTTTCTCCAAACTTGGCAGGTATGAGCACGTATGGTTTGTTTATGTGCCTTTTAAGTGCTGGCTTCCATTCTGCTGGCATATTTAGTTTCAGCTGGTACAGTTTATTCCGTGTTGGAACGGTTAAGCCGTCACGAGCAGGCTCGACCATACTCGTTAAATTGTCAAGCGTGTAGCAAATGCTTAGTATAGTTCCTAGTGGTAGCTGTCACTGCCCATCTACGAAATGTCATGTGACACACTTGCTACCAAACGTATGTGCCGAGTGTGTTTGTGTGATTGTGCTAGGAAAACAGCTCCTCTTGTTTTTTCCTGCCTTAGTCTGAGTGTCAGCATGTTAAGCTACATCCAGCTGTGGGGTTGTGGGAATTCGTAAGCACTTGTGCATTCAAGTGTGGTACGCAATGTGTGCTGCTCGTTTAGGAGGCTTTGTTTACAAGCAACACGTTTTCGCCGGTGCTGGTTGCTTACAAAAAAAAAAAAGCTCTTATTATTCTTTTTTGACTGTGATGCTGCCAACGTACGTTGCCGTCGATATGCGAGATACACATCCTTAGATTCAAGAAAGGAGGTGCCCTGCTTTACTAAGATTAGTTTTTTGTTTCCTTTACATTTATTTGCTCTGGATGCAGTTGCCTTTGATTGAAATTGCACTGTTTTTCATAAAAGACTGCTTAATAATTTTAGTACGACGTTTGAAACCCTTCAGCCTGTTATGCAGTCTGTCCTTTTTTAGCCAAAGGATGCGATCGTATTTCGAGGCCTCTTGGAGAAGTTTCACATATAAATTTCGAATCAGAGGCACCTGTACAGCGCATGCGTACCTTAAATTTTGTGTAGAACCAACTGAACCGAGTGTTTTTATTCTCTCTTTCTGTTCACCTTATTTGCCACCTGCTTCTTTCCCCCTTCCCGCTCACTTCATTTTCTTTATTTTATTTTCTATTCCCTCTTTTTATTTTGCAGAAACGGCACGGGACAGAGGCTGTCGGATGTTGAGTCGCAGAAGGTCACGTTCACCTTTGACCAGGATTAAAAACAAAAAACAAAACACGTGTACACAGACAAGAGAAAACAGGAACATCATGTTCATTTTTTATTTTGTTCACTTTGTTTTTACAAGGAAGGCGGGCAGCAAAGCAGCACAGAGCCACCGTGGATAGTGTAGTTGCAGCCGTTCCAAATTAAAAAAAAAAAAAAAAGAAGAACCCAACTTGGTGCCGCTGCATGTGCTCACGCCTCCTGTGATTATTGTCAAGTCAGATGTTGCCAGTTGTCTTGTTCATTTTTTTGTCATTTGTTTTGTTCATATTTGAATGGGATTCCTTTTGACTGCTTTTGAAGTGTGTGCAAGAGTGCGATTTGTGTGGAACGAGTGTTAGTTCACACATTTTTGCTGGTTTCATGGAGCAGGGTGTCATCTTTCATCAGTCAGCCTTTATTTTTGTTTTGTTTTAAGCTGGTGTATTTCCTCGTTACCTTGTTTATGCTGCTTTACCCTGAACAGCAGCAGGTAGACATACGTCATTATCTTCCAGAATACAGTAGGATGTATGCTTGGGGGAATCTGCGCCAAGCTGTTGGTAGACATAAAAGGCTGTACTGATTATGTAACATCCTGATTATCATTATTTTTTTACGTTTGCGGCTGGTGTCACGTCACTTCAATCATTGTGCAGCTGCTGAGTTGGCTGTTCTAGTGGTGTCGCAGTCACGTGCGTGCTGGGAACAGATGCACGACATGCATGCTGCTTCAGGAGGAAGACCATGTTTTGTGTAGCTTGAATAAGAATCCAGGAACGCAGATATTCATTTGCAGCTTGAATAAGTATACGGCAATTCTGTGGTGCCTTGTTTTCTTTCATTCGGGCATCATTTTCTCGTTGAACTGGGCTTAGCGCCGCTATTATGTTCGGAAACACTTCATGCGTGCACACTGAAAAATGGTCCGACTTGTAGAAACCATGCAAGCCATTGCCAAGAAAACAGTGTCGGAGCTTTTCCAACATTGGGTTGCATCTGTTGCTGCTTTATGTGGATGTTGTCAGCATCAATGTGCATCACAAGAAGTTTGAGCCAAGATGTCGATACAAGGAAAAAAACGCAATTTATGTCGTCATGTGTGCAAGCTACGCTGTTTGGTCACGGCACAGCATTCTAGCTAGCAAGAGCTGCTGGCACAGGTTTAAGAGAGCAATTTCTTTAATGCTCCGAGATGTTGCTTGGGAAGTTTTAAAGTCTGCTTCGCCGCAGCACTACATGTGAAAGACGTGGTTTCTGCGACGTGTTTGCTGCTCGCCTTTCTCTCGCGCATTGGCATGTGCCCGCTACGTGCACATGTTTTTTTTTTCCATGTGAATATCGAAAGTGTGCTGCTTCCTGGCGTGTGTGGGCACACGCACCAGTCGTCGTTCATATTTAGCACATCTCACTGTACATAGTACCCATGATCCTTGACACCAGTAGGTTGCAGTACTCCTGCCCGCTTTGCCATTTTGCTCGCCGTCCATTGTAGGGGACGGCGACGTTTATTATTTTTCTTCTCTAGGCGTAAGACAGTCGTTTGAGACACCTCTTTCCTTTGTTATTCCTGTAGTCGATTATCAGACTTCCCTCATCCCCAACCTCGTTTATTTTGAGAAATCATGGCACGCACCTTACTCGACATTGTCACCGACACCTGCAGCGACGAGGGTCGCACCGGCTGCGGTCTTTGCCAAGAGGGCTACGGCGTTCGGATGCACGGTACAGTCAACGTTGTCGCGTCAAGGTGTATATTGAGCCTGCGTGTGGTTGCTCTAGAAAGCTTTGTGAATCGAGACGTGCGTGTTGAATCGTCCAAGATGGCTCTCCACGCGCGGTCGGCGAGTCGGGTTTGCATCGTCGCCGGCATTGTCGACTTTTGTAGCAGAGAATGAAATATTTTCAGACGGCTTCGTCCGCAGGAGGAGTGTGTACAGAATCGCGATACAAATTCCTGAATGGGCATTGACGGTGTCTATCTATATAGGTGGTGTAATGCGACATCGCTAGTTTTTTGCTGAATACGTGTTCTTGTTTTTGCTTCTGTTTGTGCTTACAAGGGTCTTTGTTGTGCTTCGGGGGATCTAGTACTCGATTATCGTAGAAGAACCTTTGGTGGTTTGTGTTTCGCATCTGAGGCCTCAGCACTGGAATTTCTCAACGAAATGACCTGAAAAATATGTTGCCTTGCAGACGTGTATTGCGCAAATGTTTTGTCCACTTTAATGACCAACTTGTACCTAGCGAGTCAAATTGAAGTTTGTTTTCATGAAATGGTGCACTGTTTCTCGTGGCATATTTGACAAATTGCACTGATATGCACTATGACAACCTAGTGCACCGTTTCGTCCAATCATCACAGTGCCTGGGCACCCCGGTGCACATCAGTGCGATTTGTTGAAGAAGCTAGAAGACACTGTAGCCCTTGCTTAGGATAGTTAACTTGACCGGTGTTGGCAGCTAACAAAATTGTTGCAATGTTACCAGAAGTGTATGTTGAGTACGAAATTGGGTGCACATCGTTTCTCTAATGTATTTGTTAATAAACGGCAGTCTGTCACACTTGTCTTTATATGTGAAGTACTAGCGTTCAAGTAAGTTTTTGACTGAAGGCCTTGCTTCGAGACTTGCTGTTAGACTTGCAGTGAACTAATGAATCGTACAGTGTTTCGATTGGTTATCCTGAAGGAAAGGTGCTAGAAATTCTTGCAAAATGCACCCAGGGCTGCCATTTTGTAGCAGTGCCGTTCTTGATGCTAATACCCTACTGGTCAGAGTGGTGGTCCATCGACTTTATTAACATGACCAGCCATCAGCGAGTGGCGAATGGTAAAACCAACATGGTATTCAGCCGAAGGAATTGCAGCCCAGTAGGATGCTGTCCCCTACAACTGCACAAGGCTTTCTCTTCAACATTTGAAGCTTGACCATATTCAGCAAGTAGCTACTCTATCCAGTGCACGTTTAGGCTGAGGCAGAAGAGTGTGATTGGGGGAGGCACGCTTTGCGACAGCTGTCATGTAAATACATTGTTTTGTGTTCAGTGCTGGGTCTCTCTCTCTTCTTGCCTATGTATTTTTCTTTTTTCACGTAGCAAATTGTTTTTCGTCGATGAAGTGGTGTATATTGCGGGAAATTCAGATACGACGGCCTTTGTATTGAGCTTGAGGAAATAAAAGAAAGTGTATTATTGGATATATGTACATAGCATGCGCGTGTAGTCATAGAAAAGCTCATCACACACTTTTTGTTTCCCTTCGATTTCCTTGTCTGTTTGTACTGACTGCACACTGCTCGTTAGCAGGGTGTTTTGATGCTGTGCTATTCTCTCGTTCGGCGCGTTCAGACACTTTCTTTGGTTTGGTGTGTGTGAAGAGGCACGTTTGTCTGTTTCTGTACAGATTGCTTTGTGCAACAATAAGTAATGAGAATAATAAAAAGGGACTTTCTATTGTGACTGTAGTGCTTGTGTGGTGCCTTAGTTCTTAATAAGGTGCTTGCTCGCTGTTAGTACACACTGTACCGACAGGAAAGAGAACACTTCATCTGACTTCTATCAGCTGTTCTTATAAATGTGCTATTCAGAATATTTTTTCCACTTGTTTTACAATTCTTAATACAGTCAAACCCCATTACAACGAAGTCTCATAGCTGAAACGAAGATAGCTTCGTTATGAAGTCGAGGCTTTGACGGAAGCCCGTCTGGTCGGGAAGTAACATGATAGAATAAAAGCAGGACACTGACCATGAAATTTCATGGTTGGTGTCCTGCTTTTATTCTATCATAGCTTCGTTATATACGAAAATTCCTTATAGAGGTATATCCTAAGTACACTACATGGCAACACAAATATTCACTTACTTTGTTATAACCGACAGTTCGTTACATCCGTGTGAGTATCGACTGTATATTTCCACGCGCACTTCTTTCTCTATTTTTATCTAAGCGGTCCGTTACACATGTACCCACTGCCTTGCGCAAACCGCGCCCGAATCTCCAGGAACATTCCCGATTATTTTAGAATCTTCCGATAAGATTGTGCGCCCAACTCGAACAATAAAGTTTGGAAAGAGAGAGAGAGAGAGAGCTCTTTCATGAAGAACAGAGAATTGTGCCGGCGTATACGAAGGCGCCTATATGCTACCATGTATAGGGATTGAGGACAGCAAGGCCTAGAAGGAGGAGTGCATCACGTATTTCGCACTCGCCGCCATGGCTATGGACGGCGCTGACTAACACTCCCATGTTTAATTGCACAGATATCCGATAAAGTGTACGGGAGGACGACCACCGCCGTAGCTCAATTGGTAGAGCATCGAACGCGTTATCTGAAGGTTGCAGGTTCCGCCCCTGCCGGCGGCAAGTTGTCTTTCACGTCCACCTTAATATTTTCACATTTATATCATAATTACTAGAAATAAAGTCCCCTATACTTCCCTTGGCTTGATTGCCTGTTGGTTGTTATTAATGTTGTGTCTAACAAAAAAAATTAAATAAACGAGCCCTTAAATTTCCATTCTTTCGTTCATTCTGCACGTAATATGGTTTTGCATTGCAATGCCTCCAGGTTAAAATGAAGCAACTTTCTAAATGTGGCGGACACGCTGTGTCAACATTTGGTGCTAATGGACAAGGCATTGCAAGCTTTCTGCACCTGAACTGGTTTCTCACTGCCTCCGAGATCGGCCCACCTCTGACCAAGCGACGATAATACATGAACAACGTTCTCCGTCACCCGTCGTCTGCTTTCCGGAAGGGGTGAAACGATGCCTTGCTGTCTTTCCACCGCGATGATACGCATTTTAGCACTACAATAAAGTCTTGAGGCATCGCTCCTAACAGCTAAGCTGTTTAAGCTATCGTACAAGAGCAGACTGTTGGGCGAGTTGGTAATGCATTCTGTAAAAACTGCGCGAAAAACGTGGACAAAGGGAGAAACGGAGTACAAGGAGGTCGTCGTGCAAAACTCCACAGGTGGGTATGCGCCACAGTAATTGGGCAAGCCCCTCTACCGAGTGCAGCATGGGCGAGCGTTAAACGAAAACTCTGCTCGGTGAAGTGGAGCACGTGAAACTCGTGCAAGAGAGAGATAGAAAGAGAAAATAGAGAAAGAAAGCGATAGAAAAAAAGTACAGAGAAATAAAGGGAATAAGGTCATAGAAAGTTGGAAAGAGAGAAAGAAACGGACGCGAGAAAGAAAAGAACAGAACAAGACAGAGAAATAAAGAAAAAGAAGTGGAAAGAGCAAGAGAAGGTGAATAAAGATATAAAGAGCGAGAAAGAGAAAGAAATAGAGAGAAAAAGGAATAGATATATTAAACAGAAAGAAAGAAAAAATTAACGAGAAACAAGGAAAGCCACCCAGCTCCGCTGTTTCAGGCTTGACCACACTAATGCGAAGCTGCCGTAATGTTTTTTTCTTCTTTTTCAGGATTGTGCGCAGCGGCACGGCAACATTTTAACACGATAGCTTTAGAGCTCGTTTCGCAGAAATTCCGGCGTCCTTGGTTGTGAGCGTAAAATCATCATCTTGTCCGTGACCGAAAAATGGAGAAAGATGCAAATAAAATGAGTAATAAAAACCTTGGGTTCGAGTGGGAATCGAACTCAGGCCTTTCTGTTTGGCAAGCAGGTGTTCTACCGCCAGGGCTGGGCAAAGATACTTTGACATTGTATCGCGATACGACACAAGATACTTGGGCACCAAGTATTTGTGATGCAGATACAAGATACTATTTCTGTATCCGATAGTACGATACTTTCCAAATGTATCTTAGATACATGATACATTCGCAAACTTGTTTATATAGATCTATATGTGTGCACACGTGTGTGCGCAAAAATATTTGCTTGAAAATGTCTGTTATACTCGGCGACAACTTTCCTTGACAGCACTGTGGAAGCTACAGAACCGAAATGCATGCCTGCTACCGCGCCAAGAAATAGTACTTACGTTTACTGATAATTTTCTCGTTTTTCTTCCTGAAATAAATGTTGCTTTATTTATTATGAGACTGAAACAGTTGCGGGAAGTCGTAGGTAAAATACAGTTATTGTTCACCTCGCAAGAATGCCTTCCTTTTCTTTCCATTTCTTAGACAGCACCACCTTTTCAGCATGCCCGTTTTCCAAGGTAAACATGGCGTCCGTGACGTAGTGGGTCAGTGTGCGGCCGCAAACGCACCGTTTAGTTCTCCAAGAAAAATGTACTCGTAATATGACACTAAAATGTACTCCGAACAATCGAAATGTCTCTCCCGTTCACATTCCCTTCACATTTTTCGTGAATATGTTTTCTAAACGCGTTAACGATGCGAGCGAGCAAAACCGAAATCAGCCGTAAGCTGCCGTACTACTTGCGGAGCAACACGAATGTGCGGAAGCCCCGCCTCCGTACCCTTCGCTCCAATGTCAAGATAAGTTGTCGTCGAGTATAGTATCTCAAAGGTTTTGCATTTCTTGCTCTAAGTATATCTGTGTCATCCTGACTCGGCTGGTTTGGGTTGCTTTAGCTGCTTAACATGAGAGCTCTCCATACACTGCAGTGTCAGCTGTTTTTGCTTGTCGTTTTAGTAAAGGATGGGAGCCGCTGCTATGCTTACCGACCAGCTAGTGGGTTGCGATCTAATTACAAGAACTTCAATGAGAAGCCTTCGAACGATCGCCCGAAGACCTGTGTGCCGTAGTAACTTGTCCGTAAACGTGCTCCTGTTTACGCAACTCTGGATCACCGGACAGGTGTACAGCCGCAACACCGCTGGCTGCGACATCTTTTGTAATGCATCATGCATATGTGGAGGACGTAAAACTGCAATGACTTTTCATATTCTACTTATCTGCTAGCGTAAAGAGTTCATTAGCCACGCGCTCAGTAACGTGAAATTTTTTAACAATTTTTCTTGTACAAGAGAACATGTGCTGCCCAGAAACCTCTCAGCCGTATAATGTAGTTGCACGAAGCGTCCCAGGCAACAGCCGCTATTCACACTGTTGCCACTTATAGCTCTGATTGCCTGGTGATTAGTAAAAGAAAAAAATTATGAAGGCCTAAAAAAGCAAAACAAAAACATCTAAGTAAAACGCAAAGGCTGTAAGAGAATAAGTACAGAAACACGATACAGACTGCACTTTTAATCGCTATCACCATTAATATCGTCAACTCGTCTGTTAACGTAAGACAATAAACAATTGAGTGCCTATGGAAAACAGCCTAAAACGGCTCGTTAGGACACTCATGAGAAAAACGGAGCATTAATTTGGTATAGCAATGTTTCTCTATAACCCTTTACGACATGTTCAAGATGGCTCCTAATAATTTCCATCACTATAATTCAAACTGAATTTCGCTGTTTTACTGAGCAGAATTTTCGTTATATTCCAGTCACACCCAGATTATTATATGTTCGTGCTCAACATCGCCTTGACGTAACATTGAACTCATGTGGAAGGTGACTGTGTAAACAGTACTAGAAATGGTGCTTAGAGTAAGAATAAAGCAGATAACTTAATTTGGCAGAACGTTACAAAAGACATATTGCAGTAAGGAGACCGAAAAAAAAATGCGGAGACCTAAGAAATGTGTGGGATGCAAAAGAAGGACATCTAAGGAAACACTTATTTTGTTAACAATCACTCTTTTGAACAAAGATAGCAGGAAGATAAACATACGGTTTGCCAAAATATCTTCTGTTAGATAAATGCTTGTTCTGTTAGGTCTAGCATCGCTGCCGCTGGTGCTATAGTTCTTAGAATCTCATTTGCATATCAGTCAATCTCATAGCGTGCAAGTCAAGCTTAAATCCACGAGATCCTTCATATTATTGGCGCGTGAAAGCAAAAGCAACCCCATTGTTACATTCTTCAGACTTCATAACGAAACACCACGCAAGAGAAACATTGATTGCGTCAAAATGTGCGAAATAGACGTTCCACGCATTGCAGACGTGGAGCAGGACAGTGGCTAAGAACAAGTGTCGTGGCATTGACACAGCTAAAAAAAGTCACAGTTTCGCCGCAAGGGCCAGGCAATGAACGCGATAGCAAGAAAAGCGGCCCGTGATGGACGCGCTGCTACGCTGCAGAACCCCCCCCCCCCCCCCCCCCGGCAGCAACTACCGCGCGAGCAGACAGCGGAAAGGCAAGGTTCTCCCTGCGCAGATATTAGAAGCGAACGAGCTGGCCGACGACTTAAGTGCGCCCGTTGCGCTCCTCGCGCCATCTCGCTGGTAATGAAGAAACGCTTATAAGCGCCTGCCGTCTGTGAGTCCTGCCAGCGGTAAAGGGTGTGTATATAACGCTCGCCGTTAGCTACCTGAAGGATCTGCGCTTTGTGGCATAGTGGTTAGCGCCTCGCGCTGCGGATCGAGAGGTCGCTGGTTCAATTCCGCGCTTCAGAAGCATTTTTCTGAATTATTTTTCTTTGGGACGTTATATATATATATATATATATATATATATATATATATATATATATATATATATACGGTGCATGACGGCGGCGACGGCGACAACAAAAACCAGCTGAGACTGTCCATATAATTGCTATCGCAATAAAATGAGAAATCAAAAGGCCAGCTGGGCGTAGAAGTTCGCCCGCTTGTATTTTTCGAGATGGCGCGAGCGCCACCACGTGACTCTGCCCCACCAATAGAGACGCGCAGAACTCATCGCTTGACATCGCTGGAGGTCTTTGGCAGAAACATAGAAGGATATCGCTGCCTTCAGTTTTATTCAGGTGGCTTAGTGACGCATTATCAGCTTGGGAAGCGGAGTTCAGCCAACGTTTATTGTTTTACATGGTGGTTTTGGGATTGATTTGTATGTTAAGATACACGATGCATTCTTTAATGTATCAGAAATACAGATACTGATACACATCTTGCGAGACGTATCTCGATACAGATACAAGATACTCAAGAGTATCTAAGATACATGTATCTTCGTACTGCCTAGCACTGTCTACCGCAGAGCTACGATATTGCTTGAAAGTGCTTCAAAAATTATGATTGATTACAACTGTTTTTTTAAGTGAAATCCACTTAGGTTCGCTTTGTTCCCTTGAAATTGTGCGCAGTTTCGGTTTCTCGATTTGGCGCTTATAGAAAAAAAAACGCCACATATGTGGAACCCTTCCTTGCATGTATGATTTCTTTTCACCTATTTCCCGTTCATTTAGGGCAGGACGCCGATGCTGTCGCCGAGAGATGGCGCCACGTACAGATGTCCCCAAATCCTGGGAATGTGCATTGGCGTATAAAAGAATAAAGCAATCGTTAGTCAGCGCTTGTGTCGTACGTTTCTTTTCTTCGTAAGTGTCTTGTGTGTTTGCGCTGTAATTTTAGCCTCAGGATTCTGGTTGCGTTGTAACATATATACTGTGATTCTGGTTCAGCCGTCTCGTTTCTTCCCTCCTGTGGCATGAGTCTACAAGAGCCAAAGCGTTCTCACTAGATCGCGCCACCACGAGCCACGGGGCACTCTTCTTTTTCCCTGGCCGACCAAAATGGAAGACTGGCGTGGGTCGCCAGCGATACGACAAAACCGCAGCGCGGGCAACAATGCAGCATGGCCCGCGTCTCGCATAATTTTAATTTCCCCACGTGTGGCGTCCCGTGCGTTTCACCCAACGCCGCGCGCGTTTGTATTCTGCCGTTAGTATCCTGGAGAACGAATGAGGCATGGCGTTATTGTCTAAGGCACCGGTCGAGCGCTTCGGAATTTTTTTCTTCTGACTTCTTTTTATTTGTGGCTTTTATTTATATATACATACATATACATATTCGGGACGTGACGGCGACGGCGAGGCGGCAAAAATCCGCCGAGTGTGTCCATATAATTGGCAATAAAAAACAAAAAAAAGAAAACTAGGAACTGGGGCCACGTGACAACCTTGAAGCCTAGTCATAAAGGAAGGAAGGAACAGCAGAGAGAGGAAAGGCAGGGATGCGAACCAGTCAGTAGTCATAAAAAGTTTTATGGAGAAATAGGCCCTGGTCACGTGATACGCAGGCGCTACTATATATTGGTCGGCTTCCTATGACTGCACCTGCTGCGCGTGCGGTGGGGGCCTAATCCTATCACCGCGCACTTGGGATAGGCGGCGTGGAGGTTGGCTTGCCGAGGCTAGCTGAATCACGTGACGCTCCCTCCTAGCTTATTTCTCTCCGTGCTTAAATCTGCAGCGTCCTGATATTGTCACGTGGTTGTGACGGTGAAGAAGGCTGCAGCAAGACTGGGAAATACAGTACGCTTTAAATGGACACTAAAGGCAAATAGTAAGTCGACGTTGATTGTTGAAATAGCGGTCCAGAAACCTCGTATAGTGCTACTTTTGTGCCAAGGAAGTGCTTATTTTGAAATAAAATCACGTTTGAGTGGTCCGCATCGCGTTAGCGCACTTCAGTTCACCCGCCTGAAAGCGGTCTTTCTCACGTCACTGTTGCCATGTTCAACGTTGCCCGCCTTTACGGCGCGGCGGCGAGCACTGGCGGCGTGCACCATTCGGGCATCCGGCAACATCACAAATGCATGCGGAATTTTGTCGAACTTTCTGTCAGAGCGACTTTCACGAGCGTGCAAAACACACGCGGCAGTACGCGATACCGAAACTACCACTGAGACGCGACCGCGTGAGCGAAGCAGGGCGCCGGGCGTAGCGCCGTTCCCCATGGCAACGCCAAAGAGGTTCTTTTTTTCATGAATCAAACAGAAACGAACAAGCAGCATTTTATTACGTCTCTTGATGCACAGAAGGTTCTTTTTTTATTGCAGCTAGCTTGATTACTAGTGAATAATTCTAGTCGGACGCTTTCACGTCATCGGGATAATTTCCAAAATGTGCCACTCATGCGCACGTCGTGTGATACATTCAGCTTAATTTCTCGGTAAGTAGGGCACTGCTGTTGATAATATTGCCACGCGCTTATGTCAGCGAGAAAGAGGCAGACGAGGACGCAGGAGCCATGCAGTAGAGGCTACTACTACTACTACTACTCTCGCGCCAGTGCCTCTGTTTTGGCTGTGCTGTGCCGGCCCTTTTGGGACTTGGGCCTTGTATCGCCGCCTTCGTCGCCTTTCTCTTGAACGTGACAATATTGCCGTTTTAGACGTTGTCATACATTGATCTTTCACTTTGACATAAATTGCTATTTGTCTTTAGTGTCCCTTTAATTGTTTGGGCGAACTTGTGCCCAGAAAATGAAAACTCAGTATACAAGCGATACACGCTGTGCACTGATAGTGGCGAGAACAGTCGTCGGCCGTCGAGTAATCTGATCGTCGGTGGAACGCGTCGTCTTCCATACATCAGTCGTCGAACCTTCCAGAGTTATCGCTGGTGCTCGCGTAAGCTCTCGAATAAACTTGACTATTTGCGTCCTGCGCGTAATCTTAGCAGAATGATCTAAACAATCACGAAGCTTCTCGAACATTGCTAACAGTCGAGCGTTGCTAACAGTCTTCGTGGGTGAATCCCGATTAAATCAAAACAAAGCAATAAACACACGTGGCTGTATTGTTGACTCAACTGACATGAAAATTCCATCGAAATGCTACTTATAGTAAACCTAATAAAATGCTTTGCTGCGCGCGCTGGTTCATAGTCCGGAGAATATTTGAGCGCAAAAAGACGGGACACAAGAAGACAAGGGCGCTCGTTTACTCACCATGTCTTCTTGTGTCCCGTCTTTTTGCGCTCAAATTTACAATAAACCTCCTGACCTATTGCATTTATTGGGAGTTTGAAGAGATATTCGGCTTCACAGCATGATGGCGGAGAGTAGAATGGTGCTTATTGAGTGCACCTCCCATGCCGAGTGCTGGAGAGAAGCACTTGAGTGAGGGGCAGCGGAAGCACCTAATCGAGTGGGGTCGCTGCCTCGATACAAAGAAGAAGAAGAAGAATGATTTATTTTCACTGAAATGATGTTCAAAAATTTCTGCAAAAACATCCGCATCCGATATGGCTAGTTAAGGATCTGTTACAGACATAGCATGTTGTGGTTCAGTATTAATTAGTGAGTACAATGTTTGCCTATAAAATAAATCATCACATTTTCAACTACGCTTGTGTAAGGAAAGAAAAAAAAACAAACAAAATTAATGGGACAAGTACACACATTTTTAGTAGTACCACGGCCGCTCCATGCGGCCTGCCGATTCGTCTCCCGAACAAAAGAGCTCGCGTGAAAGCGGAAGTTGACTGACTGGCCACAGCGGGAGGTGAGGGCGCTGCATATCGGCGAGGTAAGAACAATGCACGTGCTGTGGGGAAGATACGGAAACGACGGAGCATGTTCTGATTGAATGTGTAGATATCCACCCAGGTGCACGTTTGGGCACGAGCCTACATGAAGCCTTGGGTTCATAGGTCGGCACTGTAAGAGAATACTCACTCACACTCACTCACCCCAATTTTTTCAGCCTTCGCACTCACTCACGTTCATACTCACACCTACTCACACTCATAGGCACTCACTCACGTTCATACTCACGTCTACTCACACATATAGGCACTCACTCACGTTCATACTCACGCCCACTCACACTCATAGACACTCACTCACGTTCATACTCACGCTTACTCACACATATAGGCACTCACTCGCGTTCATACTCACGCCCATTCACACTCATAAGCATTCACTCACGTTCATACTCACGCCTACTCACACTCATAGGCTCTCACTCGCCTTCATACTCACGCCTACTCACACTCATAGGGTCTCACTCACGTTCATACTCACGCCCACTCACACTCATAGGCACTCACTCACGTTCATACTCACGCCTACTCACACTTATAGGCACTCACTCACGTTCATACTCACGCCTACTCACACTCATAGGCACTCACTCACGTTCATACTCACGTCTACTCACACATATAGGCACTCACTCACGTTCATACTCACGCCCATTCACACTCATAAGCATTCACTCACGTTCATACTCACGCCTACTCACACTCATAGGCTCTCACTCACGTTCATACTCACGTCTACTCACACATATAGGCACTCACTCACGTTCATACTCACGCCCATTCACACTCATAAGCATTCACTCACGTTCATACTCACGCCTACTCACACTCATAGGCTCTCACTCGCCTTCATACTCACGCCTACTCACACTCATAGGGTCTCACTCACGTTCATACACCTACTCACACTCAGGCATTCACTCACGTTCATACTCACACCTACTCACACTCATAGAAACTCACTCACGTTCATACTCACGCCTACTCACACTCATCGGCACTCACTCACGTTCATACTCACGCCTACTCACACTCATAGACACTCATTCACGTTCATACTCACGCCTACTCACACTCATAGACACTCATTCACGTTCATACTCACGCTTACTCACATTCATAGGCACTCACTCACGTTCATACTCACGCCTACTCACATTACAGGCACTCACTCACGTTCACACTCACGCCTACTCACACTCATAGGCACTCACTCACGTTCATACTCACACTTACAGGCACTCACTCACGTTCATAAACACGCCGACTCACACTCATAGGCACTCACTCACGTTCATACCCACGCTTACTCACAGTCATAGACACTCACTCAAGTTCATATTCACACTTACAGGCACTGACTCACGTTCATACTCACGCCTACTCACACTCATAGGCACTCCCTCACGTTCATACTCACGCTTACTCACAGTCACAGACACTCAAGTTCATATTCACACTTACAGGCACTCACTCACGTTCATACTCACGCCTACTCACACATATAGGCACTCACTCGCGTTCATACTCACGCTTACTCACAGTCATAGACACTCACTCAAGTTCATATTCACACTTACAGGCACTCACTCACGTTCATACTCACGCCTACTCACACATATAGGCACTCACTCGCGTTCATACTCACGCTTACTCACAGTCATAGACACTCACTCAAGTTCATATTCACACTTACAGGCACTCACTCACGTTCATACTCACGCCTACTCACACTCATAGGCACTCACTCACGTTCATACTCACGCTTACTCACAGTCATAGACACTCACTCAAGTTCATATTCACATTTACAGGCACTCACTCACGTTCATACTCACGCCCACTTACGCTCATAAGTGCTCACGTTCACACTAAAGGGTACTAACACTTATGGGCACTCGCTCACGTTTATACTCATACCTGATCATACCCATCGGTACTCACCGGCCCATTCACACTGGTAAGTACTGACTCACACCTATTCACACCGGTGCTCACCTTCATACTCACACCTACTCACAGCCATTTGTACTCACGTTCACTCATGTCTACTCACTCCCATGGGTACTCACTCACATTCATACTCACACCTATTACACTCGTATGTTGCCTTCATACTCATGCCTTCTCACATTCCTCGTCACTCACTCATACTCACACTCGCGCCATTTAAACGAGTCTACTCATGAATGAACATGCCAAGCTTTCCGTTCTACTCACACTCACATGCGGCCCCTGATGTCCATATTGAAGTACACTCCCGTTCACAGATACTCGCGTTTACACGTCTAATATCTCCCATCTTCGATCATTACCACTCACACCTACTCAACCTCGCCGGGTCTCATTGACATCTCTCTGTCACACTGGACAAAAGTTTTGTATGCATTCGCATCTAAGATGATCATCTCTCATATATTCTCGTTATATCCGAACGTGCAGATTTGTAAGTTTGTAATGGATAGTCTCAGGGACAAACCGCGGATGTTAACACTGGTTCAAGGGAAATGTGCTATGTATATGTATTCTTATTATTTTTTAATTTGAACTTTATTCAGACAGACATTGTCTGGGATGAAGGGGCTAAAGGCAGATGCAACTCCCTGACAAAGGCCCCCCTACCCATGCATTGCTCAGGAGATGTCATATGGGATGTCGGGACCGCGGAAAATTTGTTCGAATTAACCGAATGCCGAATTATCGAAAGTATCAAGGAAACAGGGGCGTAGCCAAGGGGGGGGGGTGGGGGGGTTCAAACCCCCCCCGAAATTTTTCAGTTTTGCTTGCGTATATAGGCACGCACACATACATACACACGCACGAACATACATGAAGTATGGTTGAACCCCGCCCCCCCCCCCCCCCCCCCCCCCCCCCCCGAAAAAAATTTCTGGCTACGCCCCTGCAAGGAAACGTTTATTGTTGTGTCTATTACATCAATGCATTCGCATTTTCTTGATGATCACTTAAATTCATGGTACATATCTGGCATAAGAGCAATGTATATGTCGCAAATTTCTTCATTCGCAACTCCGTTCACAATGTGACCGCGGCTCAAGACAGCCGTGTCTTAACACTAAACGTGATCTGGCCCCCTCCCTTATTACGTACCGCCACCACGCGCACGTGAAGATAACTTCTGCGCCGGAAAAATGATCGACAAATGATCGTTCGTTCATCGTAATGTCGCAACCGAATTTTATACCAGCATGCGCACTGCGGCTGAATCTCTCCACCTTCAACAGCTTCCACTATGTTCGAGTTGCGTGACATAGCGCGAGCATTTCCCGAAGTCAAAACGAGGCTACCGAGTGCTGCATCCGCTGTGGACGAAAGTGCGGGCCCTAAATTAAGGCACGATCATAGCGACCACGAAGTTCCGAAGGCGCGAGCGCGGCCTGCGCCCACAGTCGAAACGAAACTGCTCGGCACAGCATCCGCTGCTGAATAAACCTGGCTCGCTAATGCACAATAATGAATGGCTACTACACAGTTCTGAAGCGACGCGGCGAAAACGAAACTACTGCTTGTCACAGCTTTGACCCGCAGTCGCCGCTGGCGCTAGGGACGCGATCATAGATATATCACCCACGCAGTTCGCGTGCGCCGAGCAAAATCGAAGACAAAGCAAGTGGGCCGCAGCCGTCGAAGTCTTTGTCGCCAACAACGTGATTATGGCTAGATCGTGGACGGCGACCACGCCTTTATGAAGGACCGCAGCCGTTTGAGTTGTTCGCGAATGCCGTTTTTCCTCCTGTGAGTCGAACTCCGAGTCGAACCTCGGATTGCTTGGTGCGCTCCGAGGATCGCCCGAATTAACCGGGTTGCGGGCAAATATGACCGAATTAACGAGAGTTTGAAACCATTAAACAATGCATAAGCTTGCCGCGACTAGAGGACACGCCCGAATTATCCGATTTTCCGAATTAACGAGGGGCGAATAACGACCTTTCAGCGTATAACCTTTCATTTTCGTCGATTGAGCAAACAGCAAATGTATGGCGCGCTTATTTGCTAACTCCACCTTCACTGCTTATGCCAGGGGTTTAAAAGTCACGTCAGCTAACGAGCCGCAGTCACAAAAATTTATTTCCGCAAAGGCCAGGACATAATGACGAAGGTAAGAGCGGGGGGCAGGTAGGAATAGTTTGTACAAAAAGTCAGGCCATGCAAAAACATGTTCCGCCGCTATGTCAGGGACAATTTTCTCCCCCCATGCTGAACGCCAGAGTCGCGGACATTTAAGTCCAGCGCGATCACCACCAAATCTCTCAAGTGGTTCCCCGCGCATGTGGGAGAGCTTGGCAACGAAGACCCGACCTCCCGTCGAACCACAACAAGCGCGCCCACCGCGTCGCGAGACTGCTAACCCGCCGCGATGCGGACGAAAGGGCCACCGCTGTGCGAGACATCGTCGATGGCGAGTAACCCATGGTTGGAGGACATTCTTCTGCGACGATGATAACAGACCCCGAAGCCTTACAGGACTGCATGGACATCATGGTCACGTAACACGAGATCTTCAGCCACTTCAGGAAAACGCCACCCCACAAGCAGCTAGGGAGGTCTCAGGCGTCTGACCTGAGACGTCTGCAAACTGACACATTCGAATATCCCCGGCATCTGAACAGGCTGTGTCCGTCGCTCCACCCGTCACCCGGCTGTCCGTGGTGCGGGCACGAGACAGCCGACGTGGCACACATACTTTGGAAGTGCGAGTGCGGTATTCGCCGCCACTACGCGGACGAGAGAGTGTGTACCCCATGACGACTGGCTGAGCGGTGTTGAGCCGCCATTCTCAGCCCACATCTAGTGGACCAAAAATCTGGGCTGTCCACCGAGCCAGGGCTATCGCCGAGGACGTCGCACAATGTTCCCCGGACGACGGCTCCTGGAGGCCTAGGCCGGGCCAGTGATTCCTCGTTGGATTCTAAATAATATAAAATTCGTTACCTACCTACCTCATTATGCGCAAGGGTCAAAAGGTCATCACAAACTCATAATTTATTAAGGTGAAAGCCTTTTATGTCTCACGCGAAGCACGAAAGGCTGGCTCAAAAAATCTAGTGACCTCTCAAGCGCGAAATTACGCGCCACCTTCGCCTTTGCGGCCTTTGTGTGAAAAAGAAAAAGCAAGAAGGCGCTTGTGCGATATAAATTGCATGGTAAAATAGTCGCACCCGATGGCTTTGGTATTCAAGCCGTCTTAGGAGAATGCATCAGGGGCACTGTGAATCTTTTTCCTGGTTTCTAGGATATTCACGGTCCCTCGGTTCCTTCAAAGCCATCGTGCTGAGGTAACCAAAACTTCTTTATCATATTGTCGCTACGTCAAGACAGAGGCCGTGACACACGGAATGATCGCGTCTTTTTTTTCTACAATTTTTGCTTTTAAGTACATGTGAGAAGTCTGGGATGCGTGAGAAAGTATTATGAAAGAAGTAAACTTACGGAGCAGCCCGACCTCTACGGACTACGAACTGGCACAGATACAGGTTGTCCTGTGATGTCATTTCCGGCTTTTAGTTTTCGCAGTTTGCGGAGTATCAACGTGAACTATTTTTGCTATAGCCAAAGTAAAATGTAGTGATTAGTGATGCCGAAAATTGCGCTCAATCTGAAGAGAAAAAAAGTAAAGTAAACCGGACAGGCTAAGATAGGTATACAGTCAGGATCAAAACAAATTTAGGATTTTCTCTGACAAATCACACAATGCTTTAGAACAAGAAGAAAATATGGACGCGGAATGATGAACAATACCTTAACCACACTGATTTACGAAACAGCAATTTGAAGGTAAATCACAAAGGCAAGCATTAAGTAAATTCTCCAAAACTACAAAAAAATAATAAAGAAACGACAACGCGTCAGTATTACCTACTCCAGTGATCAAGTAGAATTAGTAGACCGTAAAACTGGAACACCACTATGTTAGTTGGGGAAATCATTTACTGTTGCTGAGCGCTCACTTATTTTCTCTGATAATAATATGTGAGTTTAACGCGCCAAAACCACGATATTATTATGAGGCGTGCCGCAGTGGAGGGCTCCGGAAAGTTTGACCAGCTGGTGTTCTTTAACATGCACTGACATCGCACAGTACACGGGCCTCTACCACCACGCCTCCATCGAAATGCGACCGCCGCGGCCGGGGTTGAACCCGCGACCTTCTGGTCAGCAGCCGAGCACCGTAACCGCTACACCACCGTGGCGGACTCTTACTTTCTCTAGTATTAGCAAAAAGGTTGCTCGTGGTGGTGTTGCACACGTCACCGGTCCCAGGCAAATTAATAGTCGAAACAGTGCTACACTCCAAGAAAAAAAAAGGTCAAAAGGGGGTCACGGCAACCGACTCTCTTCGGTAATTAATTTACCTCTTTTGGAAGGTAGAATCAGAAAATGATATTTACCTTTTCTGCAAGAGTCAGTTGTCACTCTTGCAGCGCGTTTCGATCGGCTTGCGTGTCGAAGACGCCGCCGTATGCATCATATATATCGCGTGGTCGCGTGGCTGCCTGCCGTTCGGCGCGGTTCACGAGTTCGCGTATGCTGCCTGGCGCGGCGCCGGAGCTCGCCGTCGCGTCGGCACTGGCTATGCACGAATGAAAGCACTTCTTTTCTGAGAAATCGCTTCAAAATTTGGTTTCAGAATAAGCACGGGTTTGCGCCAGCATATTCCGGCACACAAGCACATCCTCCGGCAGTCAGGGGCACGCCGTGAGCGGTTACTGACCGCATGTTTTACAAACGTAACCCATCCTTAAATACTCAGCAAACACATTCGAGTACGAGCACCCGAACGACACCCAGCGCGCGCAGACGCCGTCTACGTCGAGATCAGACATGTCATATATGCTAGAATTAGCGCACATAACTCCCACAATCACGTAAACTCACTTGATTCTGTTATGGCGTCATCGCAGATGTTGGTGAACCACGAAAACAGCAAACAGAAACCAAGGAAAAAAGTGCACGGCGGCGACCGCAACAACGCGCGCCGTCGAAAGTCTCTCGCTTTTACACCTTACCGGCGAGGCGTGTCTAACTTAAGTGACCAACGCGTACGTGCTGGAAGCATATCCTACTATATCTGCACCTCAAACTAACGTCTTTAAGCCAAGAAAAATCATAATATATAGTGTGTCTAAGCGTTCTGTAGACGGGCATTTTTTTCACGTTCCCACGCGCGGAAGCACGCTGTACACTCAAGGTTGATAAAAATGTTGTTATGAAGTAGACTAAAGCGCATCTCAAAACGATATCTTGCACCTTCAGCAGTGCAGACACAATGTGCGATCAGCAAAAAAAAATTACCCTTGATAATTGTTTGCATCGCTCATTTTATGGGAGCTTGTACAGCAACGCGCACAACGGTGACAGCTTTTGTTGGGCATCCGCAACAGCCCCGCGGACGCAGGCTGCTGTTGGAAATGGCTGGCAGATAACTTCCGCAGAGCTGCTGCAGATGCCCAGCTAAAGCTGTATATATGTGCCTACGAAAGCAGTACACTCACCGTTAACGGGCGCACGTTGTCCGTGTCCGCGGCTCCATGAATATTCCGCCCTCCTAGCGTGACTTCGAGCACGGAGCCTGGCGTCAACGCCACCGAAGATGCGCATTTTTGATCGAACACAAAACTGCTCGACAGGCAACTGACGCAACCCGCGCAACCGACGCAACACACAACGCATTCCAAGAGACCGAGCAGACTGAGAGAGAAGGCCGAGGCACGGCGCCAGCACGTCTGGCTCCGTCAGCGAGGGAGGCGAGCCACCGCGCCAGAACGGCGCCGAACGGCAAACGCGCGATACGTATGGCGCATAAGACGGCGCCTTCATTGCGGAAGCGAATCGAAACGCGCTTTAGGAGAGTCCCGTGACCCCAGCCCAAATGCTCTCCTTTTCTCATCTACCTCCCAAAAGGGATCAAATGAACACCCTAAGAGAGTCACGCGGCCGTGACCCTCTTTTGACTCTTTTTTCTTAGAGTGTACTCAGTTACTCACACTAATAGTACCCTGATGAGTGCTCACTCACGTTCAAACTCACGACTACTCACACTCATGAGCACTCACTCACGTTCATACTCACGCCTACTCACTCTCATGAGTACTCACTCACGTCCACTCACACTCATGAGCATTCACTCATGTTCATACTCACATCTACTCACACTCATGAGTGCTCATTCACGTTCACACTCATGAACACTCACTCACGTTCCTACTCACATCTACTCACACTCATGAGTACTCACTCACGTTCACACTCACGCCTACTCACCCTTATGAGTGCTCACTCACGTCCACTCACACTCATGAGCACTCACTCACGTTCATAGTCACATCTACTCGCACTCATGAGTACTCACTCACGTTCACACTCACGCCTACTCACCCTCATGAGTGCTCACTCACGTTCATACTCACGGTTATTCACACTCATGAGCACTCACTCACGTTCATACTCACGCCTACTCACCCTCATGAGTGCTCACTACGTTCACACTCACGTCCATTCACACTCATGAGCACTCACTCACGTTCATACTCACTACTACTCACACTCATGAGTACTCACTCATACTCACACTCACGTCCACTCAAACTCATGAGTACTCACTCATACTCACACTCACAACGTTCAAATGAGTGTGAGTGAGTGTGAGTGAGTGCACTCATGAGTGAGTGTGCCGAGCTATGCTTGGGTTTTAGGGGACAACATTGGAAAGCTGAACACGCCCGCGTTAGAAATAAGTAAGAGACGGTTAGAGTATTGGTGGCAGAAAACTAAAGAGAAGAGACAAAAATAAATAGTGCGAAAAGTAATGACATTCTGCCGTAAGGGGCAGAGAAGTGGGCTGTGAATTTTTTGCTCTCTCTATAGTGAGATTGATTTAATGGTAGTAGACGAGGCCTTACGCCAAGTTAAGAAGAAAAAAAAATTACAGCATATCCACGGTTGAATGATGAAGAGCTTGGGCGAAGCTCCTGAAGCAATCATGGTCTCGGGATCGGCTTCTCGTTGAGCCCGTTTCGCAGCAGCGTCCTTGGCGCGCACCTTCCCGGGATCCGGCTGGCTGCCGCCAAGCGAGCGCCCGCCGCTGCGCATCGTTCATGCTCCACCAACGATCCGACACGTAGGCGACGATCCAGGAGAATAAGAGAGGCGCTCGCTCCCCGCGCATCCCCGCGCAGCCCGCGCAGCAGCCAATCGGAGAGCAGCGGCACTTCTAGCGCCATCTAGTGTCGATTCACACAAGCGCCATATTGCACACATTTCTATTGGACCAACGCCATCTAGGAAATGAGACGAGAAATGGTGATGACGACACGGATTGTGTACAGCGCCATCTAGAATATCGTCCCTGAACTGCAGTATGCATGTACTTCTATGAGACAGCGCCATCTGCCGTTTACGCCGGACAGAGATACTGCCATTTACGCCGGACAACGGAGACGTGGCAAGGTTAGACTAAGAGGAGCTACGCCACTAAAAAGAAGCTGTTCCTTATTTTGTAGAGCTTGGTGGCACACATGTCACCGCCCCGTTATAAAGGGGACGCTCATAGCATCCATCCGCAATCGCCCTTGCACCTGCTTGCACCGCCTCACGCGAACGTGTAATCCCACTAATCCTCCTTATTTTGTGAAATTCGCATCCTGCCGTCATGCAGTCAGCATGCGATGCCAGTTTGTTTTTCTGCACGGCTCTTAGCTTTTAAAGTCCGATCTCTTTATCAAGAAGCTGCTGAGGCCACTCTTGGCCAACTGGGCTAGAGATCTTCACAGCTCGTTAGAAAACATACTCACACTTCCCCGGAAACCCCTTTCCCGCAATGTACTCCACTTGTGAAATCTTGCAACTATGTAACATTTGAGTAACAAACCATGCGTATCTGAGACTATTTGCGAATAATCATTACTGCATAATTGTCTGATTCATATTATCCAGAGATGTATGTCGCAGAAATCAATACGTCACGACGCGTAAACAAATGCGCTCAGTACATTTATAAATAAAATATACATTACACCTCAGCTATTTAGTTAACATTGAAGTAGGAGTCACTACGTTTTAATCATCCACAATAACATTATTAATACAACGTTGAGTTACCGTATGAGCGAGAGCACGACGAGGATCGTGGTTCCTCGTTGCCTCAATCGGGCAGCTTAAACTCGCCGCGTGCATCTAATTGAGCGCATGCATCAGGTGCCACCTACCTCTCAAAGAATTAATTGTTGGGCTAGTTGGTGGTGCATAACTGGCTAAGACATATTACCGCAAGGATATTAGGCGCTGCTTCACTTAATTCATACGCATCATCGGTCTAACGGCGCACATCTAATGCATATATACACACAAAATGTTATGCCTTAAAAGTCTATGTTACAATAAAAAGAAAAAGAAAGAAGACGAAGACGAGCGTTATCCACAACTGCGTACATGCAAGGAAGGGTTCCACATATGTGGTGTTTTTTTTTCTATAAGCGCCAAATCGAGAAACCGAAACTGCGCAAAATTTCAGGGGAGCATAAAGCAAACCTCAGTGTATTTCACTTAAAAAAACAGTTGTAATCAAAATTGGGCAATATTCCTTATTGTAACGAGAACTAAAAAAATGCAGTTTCGAAAAAAAAAAAAGAGCCGAATCCTGTATCTATTAGGGTCAAACTGAGCCAGATCCATGAAACCAGCGCCGCACAACAATCGTGATCAAAACAACCAGCATGGCCGCATACAATCTGTTTTGTTTGTGTTCTAGTTGCTTTCCTATCGTGCTTGCGTTCCACAATGGGTTTTTCTTGGCGATTTGGTACTTGCTGAAGGACATGATGTTGTAAGGCAAAACTCAAATATGCAGCGTAAGAGGCCGAGTCTCCTATTTATTTCTGCCCCTTAGTGTTTCTTTTCCAGTATTGCGCTGCAGTATCCTGTCCTTCTTTCGCTCCAAGACGATAAATTTGAAATAGAAGACAAATGAAATAAAGATATTGGGCACCGATCTAACAACCGTTGGACTAATAAAGTTTATTAACTCAACTTAACTATTTCTTGAATAAATGATCCGAAACGACACGGCATAAGACGCGTTAAGAAGAAGAAGAGCAGAAACATTTCTTTGAAGGCTTTCAAAAGCCGCGAGCCGCCTCGTCCGCATGTAGGTTCCCAGTGACGCCCTCGTGCCCCGGTGCCCAGGTCGCAGTCTGGACGTATTTCACATTGGGGTCCTATCCAGTCCCAACCAAGATTCGGAGCGCCTGTGCTCCAATTTTGCCCTTTAGATAGTTTCTGCAAGCTTTTCGCGAGTCAGTAATGATGGTTAATGGAGCGTTTCGCGTCCACCCCTCTTTTATTGCAAGGGCTATATGGCGACCTCTTCCGCTTCTGTTGTCGGGGCTGGATCTATTGAAGCACAGAGTGTGATTTTCCCTCTACGGTCTTTGACTACAGACACTGCCTTCCTTGCATCGGTCTGATAAGGCGCAGCGTCAGTGAATCGCGCCAAGCTTGTTCATATATGTCATTTTGTCAATGTATTCCACCTTGGCCTCTTTTCTCACAGCATGCAGAGTAGGATCCATGTTCTTTGGTAATGGCGATACCGTGTACCATTCTCCAAATTCGTTTGGTACCTTCTTAGTTTCTTGATGGTTTTGTATTAATGCATCGCGCCCTAGTTTTGTTAGGACTGCTTTGCCAATTGGAGTCTGGAGAAGGCGATTTTCTTGTGCTTGTAGCTGTGCCTCAATTAGTTCTTCAATTGTGTTATGAAGACCAAGCGCCAATAGCTTGTCGTTTGAAGTATTCCGCAGTAATCTTAGGGCTGTGTTGTAGGGCATTCTTATTATTTGGTTTGCTTTTTCTTTCTCTTCCCTGTTCATATTATGATACCGAAGTGAGTATGTAATACGACTGATGACGAGATTTTTGACCCATCGGAGGGTATCTTGTTCTCTCATGCCCTTACAGTTGTACGTTATGCGCGAGATCATGCGTGAGATCGGCTGTATCATTATGAGAGACCCCATAGTGAAGGGCTCCGGAAATTTCGACCACCTGGGGTGCACCTAAATTTAAGCACACGCGCCTCAAACATTTTCGCCTCCATCGAAAGTGCGGCCTCCGCAGCCGGGATTCGATCCCGCGATCTGGGATTTCTGGACTAAGGAGACTGTAATGACAGCCGGGCTAGTTGTTCTTGAGTCATCTCGAATTGCCTTGTGCAGGGCAAAATACAACTCGGGCGGCAAAGAAGCACACACGCGCAGCGCTGTTCATTTCTCTCCCTCTCTCTGAGCAAGGATGAGATCACAGAGGTGTAAACGCGCACAAACAGCTCAACATCGTTATACTATACTGCTGAAAATATTTATTATACTCATATGCGCGCTCTTGTTGTGTCCCACGAAACACGAAACTTTTATAAAACATTTTATAGAGGTTTATAGAGGTTTTAAACATTTTAAATACATTTTATAAAGGTTTTGTGTTTTGTGGGGCGAGACGGGGCTCGAAAGATGGCGCCAGGCCACGACCACTGTGCGAGCCGAGCCGGCCGGTGGCCGGAGCTGTAATGCGACACCGAAGTGAACCCCCTGTGGTGAGCGCGGGTGTGCGACTGTGCGCGAACCCCGGGAGAAGAGGGACGGCTGTGCAGCTGGAGAGGCACCGTATTCTTGTTTTTCCAGCAGTTCACTTTATCTAAATAAACGTTGTTCTGTTAAAGTAACCGTTGTTTTTGCCAATATTTCTCTCGCGTCTCTCGAATCATCATCGTTGCATCTAACATTCATATGAATCCATCTCGCCAGCTACTATAAGTAGCTGGGCAGCCTTCTTGAACTACATTCAGAATGAGACACTCTCCGGCTATTCCAAAAAAATGTTTCGTGTTCAGCATAGTAATGCGCTGTTTAGTGTGCGCACATCTTCTTTAACACCACGAGATTTCACAGATTTGTGACGTCGCGTAACAAGCACGCGATTTTAAGACGCACCGAAAATGTTTGACGAACGGCGATGAACCAATAACCAAAAATATGCCGTATTGAAAATAGCGCACTTACTTATTTTTTATGTAGTCATACTTGAGTGGTCATTACGCAATGGACAATTTTGGGGTCATTTGTTGCGTCGCGTTACGAGCAGGTGCCGTGTGTATGACCCAGAAAATTTTGACCAATCATAAACAGCTAATGACCAATGCGGTAGGAAAAAATGCGTTTTTTTGCGTTATGATCACCCATATCTTTTTCAAAAAAAAAAAATCGGTGCTTCCACATTTAGCATAGGCGTGCTTACTTGGAGGGGCCGGAGGCCTTCCAAGGAAAGTAGAAAACAGCGCAATATAACGAAGGCAACGACCAAACAGGGCCAGCGCTGTTCAACGCTAGTCCTGTTTGGTTTTTCTTGTCGACTATTATTGCGCTGTTTTCTGCTATGAAGTTCGCACGCTCCAAGTAAAGTTGCAAATACAAATACGATGAGTATAAAGAATGTACTACGCCCATATTAGCACAAATTCTTACTTAAAAAGAACTTGTGGCTGACATGTCAACAGTAATAGTAATATAAGAATAGTATAATAATAATACCAATGCGCCAGAAACACTATTTCGACTAGGAGCAAACAAGGTAAAATATAAGATACGCAAACCGAAATATCTGCATGAAAGTGTAGTACTAATTACGGAAAAGGAAATGTACAGTCACTATTGCCTACATTAAAAACGCAATTATTAGTGAGCAGCTTCTAGACGTTAACGAAATTTCATTGAATGATACAGATATATACTAAGGGGAGGCCGCCATCGGCATAATTGTATTTATGCATGAAGTTCAATAAAACTTCTGTTGGGCCTGGTTGGTACATAGCTTTTAAGATTAAAACTTCAGCGCAAACCCGGACGAACCACAAAGAATAGATGAGACAAGTATTGGCGCTGTGCTTATCTCATCTATTCTTTGTGGTCCGTCCTGGTTTGCGCTGAAGTCTTTATCAAACGTAAAGTAGTGTGGGTAATTTATAAAAAGTGTTGGTTGGAATACTATTACATGCATAGCACGTATATGTATGGTTGTCCCAGTGTATGCTGCGTAGGACTGACTGTACCTTTTCTGTAATGTTATTGAACACTGCTAACCAAATTTTATCTTGTATATGAAGAATCACATGAAATTTAGTGCGAATTATATATATATATATATATATATATATATATATATATATATATATATATATATATATATATATATATATATATATATATATATATATATATATGTTATAGCCCTCCCCTCACTCGCGAACAAGTTGGTACGCCACTGACTATGGCCTCTTGCATCGGCCAGCGCATTGCTGCAGCTTGCTGTGCTGGCTCCGGAGGCGCTCGCTCCGGCTTTCACGTTGTTGGGGGCTTGGACGCCACCTGGTTGATCGCGAGCCAACGCTCACTTTTCAAACTTTCGTTTTTCCAACGCTCTGGTTCCGAGCTTTAGGTTTTCGCACAACCACATGTACAGTGTCGAAGGTAACACTAAGTTACATTCCACTTTTCTGCTGCGGTTATCTAACAACAGCGGGGTCACGGGATGCTCCCGCATTAAAAATGTTCCGGCGGTGGAATTAGAACTCTGAAGCTCTAGCACCGTATAGCTCTAGCCGCTGTGCCACAGGTGGGGTGGCCCGGCGGGGTCGAGAAATTGCAGACGCTGACTGGCTACTATTAAACGTGTTATGCTTTATTGATCCGAGACTTAAGGAAGCGTCTTTCTCATTTTAGGGGAGACGCTCCTTAAGACCAAACCTTGTCCGCCGTACGCGTCCGTCACGGTACACGAAACCGAAACTGAAAAAAATAAACGTGTGTGAGAAAATAAGTACATGAGAAGGCGCATCGAAAAATCGAGAAAAAAAGAACATCTGTGAAAAAAAACAATGCACGAGAGGCTGCACCGAACACGGAACAAAAATCGAAACTGAATAAAAAAAATAAAACATCTGTGAAAAAAAGAATACATGAAAGGGCGCCCTCTCACAACGGAGAACACGCTTCAATAAAACTAGCCAACGGAATCGTCGTCATGGCAGTATACCTGGTTCCGAATCTCTCCCGAGGAAACGTAGAAAAGTACTGCATCGATCCAGCAATGAGCGATTATGAAACAAAGTACAAGAACAACACCTTCATGCTAGTCGGTGACTTGAAAGTTGACATCATTGACAACGACTGGCTTGCGCAGTATATGACGTCTAGATACGCTCTGCGATGCATTTCGTATGACTGTATACAGCCAACAACCACTAGGGGGCCGCGCATAGACCTTTTCTTTGCCAACTTTAGGTTAGATCCGATCGAAGAACCATTGGCTCTATATTTCATATCATAAAGCGCTGATAATGAAAGGAAAACGGAATATAGAACTCAACACGGCAAACGAATTATGACCAATAAAATGTATATACTACACATGTTGTCACTCATTTACATGATGAAGAGTGGGTAATGTCACGGGAGATTCACGGTTACCGAACAATCCGAGCTTCGCCCCACTCTTCATCATTCACTTCGTGGATATGCGTGAGGGAGTGAATAAACTTTATTAATATGCGTGGATTTTTTTATTTACATGGTTCTTTGTCTTTGTTACTATCATTATTGCTTCATCCAAATACCACCAGATACGTGGCCTGTCCCCGATAGTGGGTGCGTACCAGTAGTGATAAGGAATCATCCTCATCGTCATGTGCCGTATCTCGAAGCAAGAAGAAGAAGAAGAATAGTTGTTTCCGCCCGCGAGCGGCTTCGTCGCCAGTGCTCACTCGAAGGCGACTTCATCGGGCCGTCCGCAAGTCAACATCCGCCGAGCGACCGCATACCGGGCTGCCTGTCCCACACGTTCTCGCTGTCTGTAAAAGAATAGGCCATGATCACCTACACTGCGGAGCCAGATGACTTCGACGACGAGGATGCCCCAGCCTCCAAGCCTGCAGCGGCCGAGAGTTCCGGTCCGACGCTCGACAAGATGAACGCGAGCGCTGCCCAGCGCCTGCAAATGGACGTGGCTCGCGTGAAGGAACGCAAGATAAGCTTGATCCTGGGAGCGGTGGTGCTGGTCACCCTGTGCACGATCCTGGCCGTCACCTGGATGGCGCTCTTCGGCCCCGAGCCGAACATCCCGTTAAAGCCGCCTACCCACCGCCTCATCACCACGGAGAACACGAGCCACTTCGCCGACAACGAGACCGTCGAGTCCGCACAGGTGGCTCCTGGCGAAGTCTACCATTACCAGTGGGAAAGGTCGCTGACCGACGAAGACGACTCGAACGCCGCCGAGGCGTTCTGTGGGACCGCGGACTGCCAGGACGTGGTTCGCTTCCTGGAGCATCAGCTTGATAAAAGCCACGACGCGTGCAGCAGCCTTTACGACCACGTTTGTTCCGGTTGGCAGCGGCAGTACAAGAAACAGGCAAGCGGCGACGGCATAATCTCTGTGGATGACGTCGTCGCTGGAGTGTACCGGGACAGATTGGCTGCTCTGCTGTCTGATAAAGGTCACGCCTTTCCGAAAGCGCGTAGCCTGTTTTCCAATTGTGCCCGTGAAGGCTTGGCTAGTGAACAAGACGTGTCGCGCATCCTCCATACAATCCGGACGATTGGCAACGACTCTTCAGAAGAAGGAATCGCCCGAGGTATTGCCAGAATGGCGTCATTGGGCGTGTCTCCGTTCTTCGATGTCGTCGCCAACGTCACAAACGACACTGCGTACGTCAGGATCCTCGCAGCGTCGTCAACGGACGTGAGAAGATTGAACTACGACGTCCCGAATACGGAAATTGGTGCGCGGGGACGCGTGTCAAGTTCTGGTTCTGAACGCAAGGCAAACTCTGTCTTTCTGAGTGCCTTCAGACGCCAGCTATGCCTCGAAGTCAAGCAGGTGGCCAGCGACGTCAAACATTGCGTGCTCATGCTATCTCCAGACGTCACTGTGAATTGGAGCCGGCGCTGGTTCGAAACTACTGGTACCCAGCGCTTGCTCGAAAGCGCTGTGTCGCTGCTTAAGCCGGTCTCACCTCAAGCAGAAGGGACCCACGGAAAGGCTAAAATTGTAAACCCCCAATCATCTTCGCACGTTAAAGTAAAGAAGGAACGGTCACTGGCCTGCTTACGCTTGACGGACGCTTACGACAGCGCTTCTCTGGCATCGTTAGCCGCAAATACTGTTCCTCCGTCATTCAAAGCAGTGGCCGAACATACACTGGGCGTTCTAAAGGCGTCTCTGGTGGAGATATATCCCGGGGCGCCTTCGATTTCCTTCAAACTGGGTCCGCCACCACCGCTGCACACTTTCGGGAATGAGACGCTGATACCTGAGAACAAGAATGACGTTTACGGCAGTGTTCCAATGAATGGAGACGGCAAGCTGGAGAAGCTCCTGCGTGCAGCCACCTGGAGGCTGTGGCTGAACCACGGTACCAAAGAACCAGCGGCATTTTCGACGGTTTCGAGCTTCGTGGAAAGCTCCTCCACGTTGCACGTCCCTCTACCAGTGTTCAACTCGTCGACGGGCAAAGATCCGTGGCTACGAAGTCTAAGCCTTGCCAGGGTGGGGCCTCGAGCGTTGAAGACTCTATTTCGAGGCAGGCTGGCCGCGGAGCTCGACGACTCCCAGTTGGCACGCTGCGTCTCGAGGCGTCAGACTGGAGACCTCCTTAAGGTCGGCACAAGTCGCGACTTGGACCTGGAAGAAGTGGCCTCCTTTTACACGTCTCTGCGGGCATACCGCGGGCAGGTCGGAGACGCGGTGATGGTTACCGGCTCCGACCTGAACAGCGATTCGCTGTTTCTGCTTTTCTACGCTTTTAACAACTGCGAGGCCGTTTCTACCGAACCCAGCGTCAACGAGACGACGATGAGCAACCGTGGCAGGCGACGGGTTGACTCTGTCGCGGCGGTGTTCTCCAGCGCCCTATTGGAACGGTGTGAGGGACCGTCAGAGGTTCAGAACTGTGACGTGTAACTTGAACCGTCGATACTTCTCGCTGCAAGAAGCCAGAATAGTTATGCGCTACAATGGCAATAAACACAACATGACTAATATACTATAGTGTTCATGGTCTTTCCATATTAAATAAGAAAAAAACTAGCATATCTAAAGGGCTTTTTTTAAAATGAAACTTGCTGCACTCATTCGGTACATTCGAAAACGTTCATTTTGAACCAGCGCGACAATTGGAGACAAGGAGGCAGACACAAACGTGGCACTGGTTGAAGATGGGTGTTTTCCCAACTCACCCAGATTTCGCCACTTCTGTAGTTTAGATAGAAGGGTCATAATAATAGACACCCTATGGCACATGCGCGAGACACAGATGACTATTTAGCTTAACGTCGATCATGTTATCAGCCCCATGCTGTCCTCTGCGTCAGCAAACATTGTGCACGAAGGGAAGCAACTGTTATGCAATACTACTAAAACCTCGTGTTAAGTGCTTCATTTTATGCATATATTCAAAGCAGACCAGTGCAAGGTATCTTCAGCGTGTTACTAGAGAGGCAAATTGGCACTTTCAGGGTGACGGTCACGTGCTCTTGTTTGATGTGGAGAAAAAAGTCACACGGCATGCATTCCCCTAAGACGGCTGGAAGACGAAAGCCATCTTCTTTTTCTGCTCAGTCGATTGTATTAACACGATAGCGTTAAAGGGAAGCTGAAGCGCTTAAGAAAAAATACTTTCGAGCGTGTATGGACAGTTCGATCCCTGCTAAATTCGAAAAGCCGTGTGACAGTTCTCAAAAGTGGACGCAAACAGCAATTTTTGCCAAAAAACAGAGGCTGTGGCCGTAGGGCTTCTTGAGATGGCGTGCGAACGTGGTGACATCATACTCAGTATGCCGCATTATCTGCAACAGCAGCACTGCTGAAGCGTGGCCTCCTAGATCAACTCCGGCAACGGCACGTCACGAGTTAGTCACGGAGGCCACGGTTGAAGTTACGAGATACGCTTGTTCAGCTTGCGCTCGGCTGTTTGTCGTTATTCCAGATTAGAGGTGTGCACGGGCTCCGGGTAGCCCGAAAGCCCGACCCGGCCCGCGGGCCGGGCTCGGGCGGGCCGACGTACTTTCAACTCGGGCCCGGGCCGGGCTCGGGCTACTTGGAGTTTTATCGGGCCGGGCTCGGGCCCGGCGCAAAGCCCGACTCAAGCCCGAAATATAGAGAATGAGCGGGAACTGTTTTCCAGCACGCATACAGCGCCTTTTCCTCGACCGCCCTTCACCGCTTTTCCTTTCCATTCGCTTCTTTAAACAACAGGGGAGCAGGTAAACCACTGCCTCTGATGTACTCCGACAAACAGCGAAGTAACACCACCTGAGCTAGTGACGGCGCCACGCGACTGTTCGCGTTAGATTTAAGGCCAAATCCCATATGAGTGAAAATGCACGCGACAGCGACGAGCGACCCGACGTATATCGCCTTCTTGCAAGCTAACGCTTGCATGGGCATACCCCATACACGTGACGACTTTGGCGAGCGAACTCCATTGTTGCTGGCATGAGGCCGTATACTTGTATAGCAAAAGCGCCGCACTTCGTTGAAGATCGTTGGACTGCTTGCTGTTTTTGCTCGACAATTTGTAATGTGTGTATTATAGACTGTTCTTCGTGTGTCGTTTGATCATATTTGATATGCTCAACAAAGTGCCAAATTACCGGAAAACGATGCTTTGTTTTCGCAGCGAACCTTCAAAAAGCCGGGCCGGGCCAGGCCCGGGATTGTGTTTTCGTACGTCGGGCCGGGCCGGGCGGGCTCGCAGCCCTTTGCCGTCGGGCTCGGGCGGGCCTTCGACAAAGTCAGCGGGCCCGGGCCGGGCTCGGGCTCGGAAATACGGCCCGTGCACAGCTCTATTCCAGATATCGTAATCCAGCTGCAAAACTTTCAGCTTCGTTATGCATAATGAAATGGTAGATGCGCTAGCAATATGACATCTTTGAATGGCCCGGTTATTCAGGTACCGCCGGCATCTACATTCATTATAGGGGTTAGATTAAGGAGGAAAATGATGTTAGAAGAATTTTCTGCACCGTCAGTAACGATCACATTAGAATTTCAGCATTTCAATCATTATTGGAATAGTAAAATATGTCAAACACGAGCATTTGAAGTCGCAATCACTAGACTAACGTTGTCAGACTCCATACCTAATTTTTTATTTACACAGACCTGGTCTGGCAGCTTCCCCTACTTGTTCGTTTTGCGGAGTACATGAGACAAAATAACACTATCTGATTCGCTGTAATAGATACTCTACCTTGCGCAAATTTACTTTAGGTACCGTCTACCGACTCCTTAGATTATTAGATTTAAGTGCACCAAATGTTCTTTCTTTCGGGGCTTTGTCCCTTGGATACTGTGACGGGAATATTGCCGACGCCCTGCAGGAGTTTTAAAGGTTCACAGAGATTTAGGCTATAAAATCAATCTTTACTCCTGTTTTTCTTGTTTTCCAAATTGCTTTACTTTTTTATTCAAGTTCTCCGCTTCATTGCTTATATTATAATCTACGCTCTTAACCCATATATGCCCAAGCTCAGAAAAAATGACAAAACAAATATTTTTTTTACAAGAAGTGTACTTCTGCCCTCAAAAGAAAGCAGAAGTTCTTTATTTACTGCTAGGTAAACGCAACACCGTTTTTCAAGCCGTCCTACACATATAGGACACTGGCCATTAGGGGTGCTATGTGCACGTGCGGTAAGCCTTGAAACATTTCACGTGCACACTGACATTGTACTTCTTCCTCTCCATGACGTCTTTCACACAAAACACGCGTTTGCCCGGAGAAAGCGGTCGGCACGTGGCAGCATGAAAAGGAAGCAATGTCTAGGCTTGCACACGTTGAGAATGAGGCCTGCTTGATGTGCTGTAGGTGGCGCTAGTCATCAGCTAAAGAAATAGCGATGTTAGAGTGCGTGAAAGAAGCGTCCTATATGTAGGACACTAGGAATATACGGGTTAAAAGAATGTTAAGAAAAAGCTTCTAATCACGAGCAAATAGTAACAGCAGCAGTTACTAGTCCTTTGGACCATTGCTAACTTCTTGTTGCCTTTTTACTACTTACGTTAGCAGACACCTAAAAGTTGCAACGGTTACTTACTCTTGCGTACCATTACTAACTTTTTGACATGCACGTGTTAAGCGAACTTGTTAAAAGAATCTTAGAAGTTACTGTTACGAGCTTTTTAAAACCTATTTACTAGCACAGGGATCCATTCAAGTTCATTAAAGTGATATTAGTAAGCTTAGTACCCCGTCTTGGGCCATGTCGAGACGATATTACGCAAAATAGATATAACATATTGTTTCTGTTAATATGCTGGATTGAAAAAATTACAGCATATGCACGGGTGAATGATGAAGAGCTTGGGCGAAGCTCCTGAGGCAATCATGGTTACACCGTGAAATGTTCAGTGGTTTCGCCCAGCAGTAATCAAAGCGATACGCCGCTTTGATTACTGCACGCCATCTAGCGTGCAGGGTGCCGCTGCTTTTTTTCTTCTTTTCTTTTTTTTCCTTTCTTTCTTCTTTTTTTCTTTTTTTCTTCTTTTTCTTTTTTTGCAGACATACTGCACACATCTCTATGGGACAGCGCCATCTAGTATATCGTCACCCAACAGCAGTTTGCATGCATCTCTATGGGACAGCGCCATCTATTGAATGATACGGGAGACGCGATGGCGGAGACACGCCGCATGGAGCGACGACCGACCAGGTGATGCTATAAGGAGCTTCGCCCCTAAAAGTCCTACGCTACATTACCTCGCGCACCTAATAAAATTGTACCCTATATAAATATGGGCGCATAACTTAAACTATTCATCCTAAAGCCTAGCTGCTCACCGGCGCTATCTGTGTATAGAACTTTTTGTTGGGAGAGTTGGCGAACGTTCATAATTGATTTTTAAGGCGCAAAGGAGGACATACACAAGATAGGACACGGGACGTTGTTAGTGGCGCTCCGTCCCGTGTCCTATCTTGTGTATATGTCCTCATTTGCGCCTTAAAAATCAATTATGAAGCTATCTGCGTACCTCAGAGGTAGGGCTATAAATACTCCTGGAACCGCTTATGAATTATACGTGTCGCGTAGCCTTGTCGTTGTGTATGTGTGCTGTTCTAATTCATTACATTCTGTGCATAATTTCCTAATAATATATCGCAATGTTGATGCTCACGAATTCGACCGTTATAAACAAGTCAGGCGAAAAGGTGACGGTTCCTACTTTTTTTGGTTAGCAACCGTTACTACCTATATTTTCCTAGTTAGCAACGAGAAGAGTAGTAACTGATACTAATTGCGTTTTCAACGGCGAGGGTAGTAATGGTTACCAACCTCCCCGTTACTAACCGCACTTACTAACAGGCTAGTAACATATGCGACGAGTAGTTAGTAAACGGAAGTTACTAAGTACTAGATTAAGTACTAGTATTATTCTATTCTTAATATTGTCACGCGCTATAGGCGTTGTAGGGCGTTGTGCGAATGACAGACACGATCCAAAGGCTACCGCTCCTCGCCTTCGTCTTCTTCGCCTTTTAGGCTTGCCACGGCATGCTGGCTCAAAGACCAGGTGGCAATATTTTTTGTTTTATTTTCACTTCTTTCATCTTAAATAGACAAAATTTAAGCTGCAATTTAAGAATTATATTTTGAAAACTATCCGGTTCTTGGCCAATTCCTAAGCGTGTGTGTGCCAGGGTTTTAAGGATCTACTCTATATTCTACTTGAGCCTTCGTCGCATAAACATCGCTCTAGCAGTTCGGATCACTTCCGGCGGAAACCTTCCGTCGGAGTGCAGCACGGCTCCGCCAAATGAACCGAAGATGACGTAGGTTTCCGCGCCCACACATTCGGCGCGCTCGCCGTGGGCGGGGCAAGACAAACTTTTCTTTCGCGAGTTATAAAGCTCCTACGGCAACAACGACGGAAAAAATTACGACATCGCCGACAATAATGTCGGTTCCTTGCTAACCACGAAGTTTTGTCGAATTCTAAAACCTCTTCAGCTGCCCTTTGAAGATCTGGTTTCTCAGAAATTCCAGCATCGGTGTTGGTGTCAGCATCGGCGGTTGTGAGCGCAAAATCGAGGTAGATGCAAATAAAAATCTCCGGTTCGAGTGGGAATCGAACCTAGGTCTTTTGCGTGGTAAGCAGGTTTTCTACCGCAGAGCCAATCCCGTACTTGAAACTGCTTAAAAAAATCCTATGCGAACATAGGCGTATCTACCGGCGGGGGGGTGGGAGGGGGGGAGGGGGGCAAGGGAGGCGCTGCCCCCCGCCTGAAATTTACGTAATCGGCCTGGCCTGAAATTTAAGTAATCAGCGACGCAAATATGGGCGGGAACCAGTAAACGTTTTTCCCGATCAAACGCTCTCCTTTTTCGGGAAATTCAGTTTCCTTCTTTGAAAACGAATAGCATCGCCACTGCTCCATATCCAAGCTGCTGTGAGTTGATGAGTGTGCAGGAGTGTCCGGTATTTTAGTTGCGCCTAGCCAGGACAGCTAAAATAGATTCCCACTTTAGTGTCCGATTAACCTGCTTCACTTGGCTTATCATATGGTAGCCTGCAGTAATCGTAGCGGCTTGTAACAAGGCAGTGGACTCGAGCGGATTGAGAAGCCCAGCTTTGAAGTTTGCCCCGTTACTTGATCTACCTCACCAGGGAGATGATTAGCGTCCACGGTTTCCTGGATTAAGAAGGCTGCCTACTTGCAAAAGATTGTGTCTGTTCCTCATAATGTTTATTTCTCTCTCTGCCTCGGTGTCGGCAACGATGAGTTCACAGAGAGCTGTACACGCGCAAAAACAGCTCGACATCGTTATACTACAACTGAAGGTATCTATTATACACATATGATTCCATCTCGCCCGCTGCTATAAGCACAATGTGATCGGCGGGCAGCCTTCTTAAATTACGTTCACAAAGAGACACTGTCTGGCTATTCCAAAAAAAATAAGAGTTATTGATCAGCACAGTAACGTGCTGCTTATTGGGGAACGCTTCATTTTAACGCCGCTAGTCTTCGCAGACTTGTGACGTCGCGTTAACAACTGGAGGCGATTTTATGGCACATTGAATATTTTTGACGAATATCCAAGAACCAATGACAAACAATACGCCGTATTGAAAATAGTTCATTATTACTTTTTTACGTAGTAATGCGTACGTGGTAAGTACGCGGCGGATCACTTGCGCGTCATTTCTTGCGTCGTTTTACGAGCAGGTGCTGTGAGCATGACCCAGAAAATTTCGACCAACCATTGCCAGCTAGCGACCTAATACGAACGGAAGCAATACGGGGTAGTTTAACGTTATAATCGCCCACATTTTTCAAGGAAAATTTGAGCTTACACAATTTACGTGGGCTATTTATTTGGAGGAACCGCAGGGGAGGAGTAAAGGGCCACTTCATCGCTTTTCCGTCCAACCCCCACTGAAGCTGGGAAAAGTAGGAGGGCAAGGAACGACCGTAGTTGTTTAAAATGTTATAACTATGCACAACCAGCTTAATGTGGTTTGCTTAAGTATTAATCGACTAACAGTAAAGATATTGGCACTCGGCTTATCCTGAAGACTTCTGCGAAGTACCTTGCTTTGTCAGCCACATGTTTTGTTTAATAAGTGTGAATTTAAGGTACTAGAGTCATAGCAGGTTCTTCATACTCATCGTATCTACAACGCTGAACTAAGACTGGGAAGTTTGTTGACGCAATGCTCAGATGATCAAGTTAAATTAGGGTGTACTTTTTAAACTTCACGGTAATATTTCCAAAATGTTACTAAACACTGCTGTGTTGTCGTGGCGTAGGGTGGCCCAGCCTGCGCAATATGTTTGTGCAGATTTTTCCTTGATTTAAAAGAAACAGTTTTGAAAATCAAGTAGCCTGATCAGCTCTAAGAATATAAAAAAATCACCTGAACTCAATGTATGTATATATATGCGTGGTGGAGAGAGTGAGCGACGCCAGCCCCCCCACTCGCGATCGAGTTGGCACGCCACTGTATATGAATGTGGCGTAGCGCAAGGAGTCTTTTTAAAGTACGTAATATATTACGTGGCAGAAGCGTAGCACCTGGTGTCAAAACATGCGAATTGCGCAACGAGTTGGTGGTTCAAAGGCCCACCCATTCAAAAGCCCTCAGGCGTAATTACTCATCATCATCAGCAGCAACAGCAACAACAAAGTGTGCAGCTGCATGGTGCGTGTGTTGCCTTACGGACGCGTAGCCATGGGTAGTTCGCAATTCGAAAAAGAAAAAAAAGTATTATGGCGTAGCGGACGAAATTATTTCTTATCATGTAACCGCTTCAATTTACTGAGAAAAAACATTCTCAAAGCGGCGTTTAATCGAGTGTGATTGGATTTCATTGCTTCTAATAATCTATCCTTGAGATGAATTTCATCACTTCGAATATTCCATCCTTGGGAGCCTCCTCATTAGGTCATTGTCACCTGGATGTCTGCTCCGCTGTAAAAAAAAAATCCTAATTGAATCAGGGCGGTGTTGATTCTGAATTTTTAAATTAGCATTATTAATATATTCTAACTATTATATAATTAATTTTCATATGTGACCACTTCTACCTATAAATTATTCGTTTCTTGGCCAATCTCCCAGAGTGGGTGTGAGCCATTCATAAAGTTCATAATCATCATCATCATTAGTGGACCATTCGCAGCTTTACTTGCAGAAGGCATTCGAGGGTAGTTCGAAACTGCCACTGTTACGCGCACAAACGATGATTTCCTTAAGGCACCGGTGAGGATTACTCCGAGAAGCGTAACCAGGCTAGCGGTTGAGAAGGCGATGGGAACGGGGCCAGTTTACGTTATCGCGTCGTACTCTTTAAGGCGAAGCTCAGGTGTCATCCACGCCTTTGATCCCTTTGTGAAATTGTGTTGATCCCACTTTTCCGTTAATTTCGCGCTTTGAGCGCAGTGCCTAGTGAAAAAAGAAAACAAAACAAACAAAAAAAACCCGGTACGCTTAGTCAATATTCCCATCAACAAGAAGTGAAATGCAATCTCACGAGTGTTTTATTTTCCTCTGCTGTCGAAGACTTTTGAGCAAAAAAAAAAAATAACGTGGTAAACGCCGCAAAATACCTGTATTTCAGGAATTTATTACTGAAGACAAGTTGAACAGCATGACGCAGCCTCATGATAACTTCACAAATGTCGCGAGTACAGAAAACGGCATGGTTTACGTTCAACTCCGTTTCACCGTATCGCATAGCCATTGCTCGAGCTCGAAACCCACGCTAAATAAGGGCTCAGAAAATCTCAAGACAAATAAATCCAATAATAAAGAAAAAAGAAAGGGGGGGGGTGGGCACATATCAAGAGCCATGGCATGGTATAGGAGGGCACATACAACTCAAAAGATGAAACAGCGGACGCTGCATAGATTGCGCCGCTATAAAGCGGCGCTCTAGGAAGTCTCCGCTGTCATTTGCTGCGCGCGTGACAAATAGCGTAGTCTCAAGCGACCGCGGTTATTACGCGTAGAGCAGTTTTTCATATGCACTGCTATGTAACTCGCGTGGCTTCATGGCTGCGTCGGAACCGAACATGGTGCAGGTCTCGTTGGCCAGCATGGCACTGTCCGGTTTGCACTGGAACGCCTCGCGAAATGCAGCATTCCAGCGAAGAATGTGGCTACACAGCACTTTTCTAATGTCCGGATCGCAGTGCAGGTAGCAGCCAGACACGAAGAACAGCTGCAGAGGCGACATGTTCGGTAGGCCTGGAAGCAGGCTTTCTCGAAGCTCGCCTGTGGAACAGAGTGTTGTTGATTAGCGGCACGGTCGCCGATGACATTTCATAAGGGTGTCTTGCTGGGCGAGTTGGCACGACGATGTCGTCGTTAAGGGTAGCGCAAACAACACGGACACAGAGAAGGAGCACAGGTACACAGCGCTATCAACTCAGATTTATTGAAGAATACGCACGCATATACATATACTCATGCAAAGAAACACGTGATCCCAAACAACAAGAAAACAATTTGGTGATTGGCAATGACGAAATTTGCAATGACGAAATTTAACTCGATCGGATGCAACAATAGTGACGGCTTCGCGACACGTGCTTCACCAAATCGGCTGATAAAAAATGCCTATTCAGTCTCTCGTGCCATTTTTTCTTGTTTCTCTTCCAAGCATGTCCACGTATCGGAAATCCAAGTATATCGGAAGTCGATGTTTCTGGTTCAAGTTAAGAGTTATATTAGATAAATATGATATCGGAGCATACGATGAGGGATACTTAACTGTCGGGATAACTAATGAAAATGAATTGACTTCATTGAAACTGCGTTGGCAGCTGGGATCGCTGCGGCACCTGGCGAAGAAGATCTCAGTCACGCGCTTCCTTTTATGTGGCCTGTCAGGTTTGCTTTGGCAGCGCGCAAAACACAGTTAAATAAAGGAATACAGTAGGGGCACACGAATGCCGACGAGTGATTGCCGCTACTGCTGGACACCCATGTGACGGATTAGAGTCGCCTCCAATTTTTTCTCTGCATCTTTGTTACTTGTAGCTGAGCGCACGACTGCGCCGTTCTCGAGACCCCAACAGGCAGAATAACCACTGCTCTCGGCAAGTGATCTCAAGTGACGAATGAAGGAAGACAGCGGTGCCTGAAATGACTTTGGCAACACACAATTAAAGATTGAAATTCTGGGGTTATCTGTAACGCTATATTTACATAGGCACGCCACATCGGGGGATGTTGGGTTGATTTTGACCACCTCGTATCCTCTAACGTTTACCTAAACCCAGGTACACCGGTGTTATTGCATTTCGGCCTGTGGCCGGGAGTCGAACCCGCGTCCACGAGCTTGCAGTGCCACATCTTAGGCCAGGGGTCTCAAACACGTGGCCCGCGGAACGCATGTGGCCCGCGGACCTTTCGCTAGCGGCCCGGCGTGGACATGGCTGTCTTCGTCCCATTTTTAAATTTTATTAATAAGTAAGTCCATGAGCTACACAAACACGACTAGTCTGAAGCATTCTTTTCGTCAGGCGACCCATGTGGTCAACGTGCGTTGAAATATAACCGTGGAACGAAAACTATATTTGAGAATCGGCATCCAGATTTCATTCATTCTGCTTATCAGTGTCGATGTTTCTCGAATCCTGACTCCAAATCCCGTTATAAATGACCCATATACGAGAGATGGGAGAACCTTCCTTTCAAATAGCCACGTTTCAAATAGCCAAGACCTCCACTCCCTCTCCCCGCTTTAACCTTCTGCACTGCCCTGGCCCTTGCGGAACTGCATTTAGTGACCGCGGCCCGCTGGCTAAGGCGAGTTTACCTAGCTCTCTTAGGCGCTAAGCTAGCACTGTGGGTGGCAATATTGTCACGTGGTCGTGACGTCGACGAAGGCAGCAGTCAGCACGTCAGAGATGAAACTCTTTATTTGGCCGAACTTGTGGCCGGGAAACTGAAAGTCAAACTACAGCTATACACTGATAGCGGCGAACAGAGCGTCGACCGTCGACCAGCTGACAAGCGGTCAAGCGCGTCGGCTTTTATACAGGCGCTATCGAACTTTCCAGCAGTATCGCTGGTGGCGGCTTCATCTCTCGACAAAGCTAGAACATTCGCGTGCGGGGCACAATCTTAACAAAACGATCTACTACAATCGCGAAGCTTATCGAACACTGCTTCGCGGACAGCGTCGAGCGTTGATAACCGTCCCTGCCGGTCAAACCCGAATACATCAAGACAAAACAAGAAGTGGGCGTGGCAATATAGTTATCATTGCACTCCTGAGTAGGGAAGGGGGTGGGGGGCACGTAAGGTTATAGTGACGCTAATTAAGTGTTGGATTATATACGCACTCAACCCGACCTCGCTTCAAGCAGTAATGTGCTTCCATTTGAATTACCATGATATGCATCCTTCCTGGTTTTTTGCTTATCCGGCGGGTAGTTTCTTATGATTTTTGTTTTGATCGTGTTGATATTAAAGAAAAAGCAAATGGATACGTCCTGCTAACGCTAAGGTGATCACAGGCGAAAACCTATGCACTGCGAGGCGTTGATTTCACATGAATCATTCTTGATTTATATTACTGCATGTTGATGCACTCTTGATTCACTTTAATGTTAGTATTTCAATTTACTTGATTCATTCTTGATCCAATCTTAGTGCTCTTTAGTACTTCGTGATTCACGTTAAGATTAAAGGTAATCAAGAGTGATTCAACGAACATTAAAGTGAAGTGAAAGCGAATAGACGTACAGTAACGTCAATCGCGAGTTAATCAAGAGGACCAAGTGTGAATGAAGGTATATTAAAGCTTAATGTACGCTGATTGCCACTTGTTACTTGATTCATTCTTGATTCACGCTTATTTCACTTGATTCACTTCACGTTGACTCCGTGTACAATCACCGTGAATTAACTTCCATTTGTACACTTACTCATTTGGCATCATTACATCTGCACTTAACATCACGAGAACTTCGGCACCATTGTGTCCGCGACGCCGCCGGACGGCGCCGAACGTCGGATGTTTTGACCGTTGAGCCGTCTAAGGCTGTGGCTTTAAAGGGCCCCTGCAACACCTACTCAAGTTATCATCGAATGGCTTCATTGAGGGAGTTTATGGCCTCACGAATCGACTGCCGCAAAAATGTTTAGAATCCGTCAGGTACAAGCGGAGCTACGGGAATTCGCCACACGCTTTAGGCGCTTTCTCTCTCCTTTCGTACCAGCGAGCGCGCTGAAAGCTACGCAGAGGCGGGAGGAAAAGGGGGCAAGAAGCTACGCCCGTTCGTCATCGCGCGTCATGACCTTGAGCGCTTTTTTTTTTCTTCGAACGCGCGGCCTACTTCCAGTGGGATCGCGAGCGAGCGCGTGGGCACGTCACGGCATCCCGCGGCGGCCGCAGTAACTGTGCAGCTGACGATGCTCAAATCAGTCAATGGCCGTGGACTTTGGGTTTATGACGCGGTCATCTGGGTTTATGGCATCATTTCTCGAGAGAAGAGAGCGATTTCTGGCTGACTTTGATAATTCTAAATTCGAGGTCGCTTGCAGGGCTAGAATGTTTAGCTCATGTTCTCAGGAGACTCGACTACCAATCGGCGGCGTTTTCTGACCATGCTGACAAAGTGTAGTAGGGCCCCTTTAATGAATCTTATTCTCCATCTCCAACTACGAGACACGTACCCTTGTTCGACGTGGCGCCTTGGTACAGGTTCACGGCTGCGTCGAAGGCACTGGAGTATAGTACAACAGAGGCGTTCGGGCTGGGGCTAAATGAACGCAGGACACAGGTGTAGTACTGCTCCGCCGTCTTCGACTTGTGCCTTGCGTAAACCGCGGCAGTGGGACGTGCAAACGACGTGGCGAACGTGCCGTACCTGCGAGATCCGTAAAGATCGCACCGGTCAGGACATCCTTGTCCTGTCAATTATACGCAGTGAAGGCGTGCCATTGCCTGCAGTGCTACCATAGGCGAGCGCACAGGCGGGGGGAGGGGGGGGGGGAGGGCTGGAGCCCCCCTCCCCTACCCCTTATAATGTAAGGGTGGTGCCTAGTCCGCGCCATACATTTACCCAGCCAGTCTTGTCCCGTAATTCTTTAATGTGCAGGGCTATTGGCCAGGGGCACCCAGGAAATTCTCGTCTGCCACGCCCCCCTTACCTCCAAAAAGCTAAAAGACATAGTCAAAACACAACGGATGATTAATTTCCCCGCCTCCCTGTCCCTCCCGCCCCTGGCTGTGAACATGCAGGTTTTTGACGATAATGGCGGCCGAGGACCAGTGATGTTGCGCTGACCGGGTACCGTAACTTTCATTTTTGCATCCATTACGAAGGTTGTTTTCTTTCATCTCTGCTCCGCTGTCCCTTGATGTAGACGGGAGGGAGGGTGGAGGAGGTACTTGGCTCCTCCGCCTAATAGAGAACCGTGGGCGCACCTTTGAGCGCTACAGTTTGTGGGATTTTCTGCATGGTTGTGTACATGAAATGCGCACAGGGTTTGAAGTCGCCCGTTGCTTAATGGGGGAATCAACTCCCGTGGGCGGTGTAACCCAAAAGGGCTGTTTGGGTTGCATGTATATATATATATATTTGTGAGGGCGGGGTATGTACAGTATGTGTGCATGGATGTGTTGCTGTGACAATGTTTATTTCTTTATTTAAAGTACATGTTTTTCTTAATGTCAATTGGGACATTGGCTTCCCCTGTTTGTTCTCTGGTACACTGTGCTGTCTTCCCGTCTTTCAGTGCGGCGCCTGTCACTTCTCCCTTTTCATCGCATGCTGCGTGGTCTTGAACTTCTCGAGTAAGACTTCATTGTTGCCGGACGAGTTAGCTTATGTCGAAGGAACACGTGTTAGTGCAAGAAACAAAGACTCGAGAAAGAAACAGTACGAAGCAGAAAGGGCGAGCGTCCGATCTTTAGTACTTGCTGTTGGGCTAGTCGGTTCATAGAGTGTATCGACTGTAAAACTATGGTCACTGAGCGCAAAACGACGAAAAAAAGATGGTTGATCCCTCCGTCATGGGAATCGGAATAACACGAAAGTAAAGCGTGCCCTTTCAGAAGTAACTGAATGTTTACTGTACATTGATATAAGAAATTTTGCACAATGTCTATTGATGTCTGGCAGCTATAGCACCGTTTAAAGGGACCGACAACTGGCCAGAACGGGTGATTAGATCCTGGTGGAAATGAAAAGGCCGTGAATTATAGTGACAGATTCCAGAATACTTTTCGCGATCTGAGTAGGATTTATATTTTGAAATCACGTTTAAAAGTAACAAAAACCGGTATGTCGCGCAGCCTAGCGCGAGCGCCATGAACTAGACGTATGCAGTCTTAAGCGCTCTGTTGTACGTAGTCCAATGCTTTTACACGCACCAGCACGAGGGCTGAAATTTTGAATATGTATGTTATTGTCAAATCCCGTTTGTTTCTAAGGTAAAAGAAGTAAAGCATGAGATGCGGCGCTGCTTTCGTGGCTTCCAGTGAAACGGAGGCTGCGGCGCATGCGCGCGGCGTCCGGCGGCGTTTCCCGCGTAGCTCGACTCTCGCAAAATGCCATCGACTTAATGTCCTGTGGAGGATTGCTACACTTCATGAACAGCACTGCTGGTGTATCCTACCACTTGTTTCGTTTTCGAAGGCTTAGCTTGGCTTGGCTTGACTAAAATGTGATAAAGCGACCTGTGTACGGCCAAAGTACTTCCATAAGAAGCCCCAGAAAAACGCTATAACTATTGTAAAATAATTTAATAGGCTAGAAAGCAGTATACTCGCGGCACCGCAGGCTTTGCAAACGTAACATTGCCTTTTTATACTTAGGACATAACTTGTCACCACTGCTGGAGTATAATCGCTATCGCAGTCACCTCTCACTGTTTGCAGCATGTGATATTAAGACTGCATAATCGCTGCAGATCGAAAAACTCTGATTACAAATGTTTTACGGCGTTCTCCGCGTTACTACTCCGTGATTAGAAGCTCTGACCGGTAAGCTTCCCGTTGCACTCAAGAAAACGGGTACCACAAAAGTTGGTTGTCGGTCCCTTTAACGAGGACGCACCCACTTTGATTATTGGTGGTACATCTCCATCCCGACGACTAACATCCATGTTAAATGATTAAACAAAACCTTGTGGTAGCTGTAGTAGATAACGGTGAAAGCGTAATCAGAGAACGAGATGTGATAGCCAGAAGAGCGTCGCATATTGGACGCAGAACTTGGTCGCCATCCCGCGGCATGTTAAAATGTGATTGAACAGCATGGCCGGACTGGAGGAAAACGCAAAGCGCGTCGTGCCGCCCCGGTAGCCCGGCCGCGGTTTTTCTCGGGGCGAGCCCGTGAGCGGGCAACGCGGTGTTACAGCCAGGTGAGGCAGGCGCCCGTCGCAGAGCTATTTTTGGTTTGGATTAGTGGGATGCCATGAGCAAGGCCGACGCTTTTACGACGCTTGGTCTAAGGTCGCCGCCTCGCAGTGTGTTAAGGCATTGACAAAATTGAACTTTTATTGAAAACGCGCTGAATGAGACGGACGCGTAACGCGTTGCAGGTGCTAATCGCGGAGGCCACAGTAATGACGAAATACTTTACCGCTCCCAGAGGGCAGCACCACCCCGCCGACCGGGAGAGTGGTAGATATAAAAGGCGCGTTTGTAAAGCCTCTATAGTCTGTGACCATGGCGCAGTGGATAGCGTGCCCGGAATCTGTTGTTGCGGACCGAGCGGTCGTGGGTTTGATGCCCGCTGACGGAACTTTTTTTCTTTGCCATCTGATCGCGTACATTTTTTCTACGTCATTTCCGTGACGGAAATACGTCACTAAAGTCTTGGTGGACCCCGGCATACAACACTTTCGTGTTAAAAATGACGCCATCTCCCGCTAAACGGGACCATGAGGCAATGCGAAGCCGGAGCACTTGCACGATCGCGTTCCATTGGCGTTCGTGGCAAGCTACCGACCTCGCGTCGTGGAACGCGAAGAGGAGCACTACGCGTTTCGTGTCTTCCCTCTAGCCTGGCCGTTAATTCTCACAGGGCGAGCGGGCAACGCGGTCGACAGGCGTGCGAGAGGGGGGCAGCGTAGGAGAGGAGAGGGGGAGGAGACGCGCATGCGCTGGCGCTCATCGCGGCGTTGCACAGGAGAGAATTTCGGCATGTCGAGCCCTCATTTCAGAGGAGTCAACCGAAGCAAGCGCTGGACAACGCGTGCAGCGCTCTACCCGCTTTATATTCACACCTGAAGTAGAGGAGACAAGAGGAGGAGAGTAGCGCATGCGCCGCGAGAGCAGAAGCGAGAACGCAGGAGAAGCGCAAGCAGGTGCTGGGAGAGAAGTGGAGAAAGTAACGCGCAGCTGTTGGAGAGAGGGAAGGAGGAGAGTTGCGCATGCGTAGTGTGAGTGCGGACGCCAAGACCGACGCCGCAGTACATACCCTCGAGCAAGAGATGCTTCGCGTCTAAAAGGGAGGGAAAAGGGGCAACATTACTCCTTTTCCTTTGTTCGTCGTTTAGCGCTAAGTGACCATAGTTTTCTGGTCAATACACGTCAGATCTTATTTCTGCTTCCAACCCGTTCTTTCTCGAGTCTGTTTCTTTGTTTGAGCTAACATGCATACCTTCAATTTCTTCTGGAGCTTCTGCTCCACTTAAAGGTGGCCTGCAACACTTTTACAAGCAACCATCAAATGACTTCACTAAAGGAGCTTATTGCCTCACGAATCGAACGCCGCAAAAATTTTGACAATCCGTCAATTAAGACGGGAGTTAGAGACTTGTCGCATGTTGTGATTGCTTTCTCTCTTCTCTCGTCCCGACGAGCACGCAGAGAGGGACGGCACGGGGTAAACAAGTTACGTCACGCACGCGTCATGGCCTTTAGCACTTTTTTCTTTTTTTTTTCGAATGCGTGGCTTAAGGCCTGAACACACGTACGCGTTGCAGCGTGCCAGCGCGTGACTTTTTGACGCGGCGCCGCGCCTTCTCCCTATGGGGGAGAGGGTGCGCGGCTACGCGAAGCTGCGCGCCCTCTCTCTCCATAGAAAGAGTGCGCGGCGCGGCGTCAAAAAGTCACGCGCTGACACACTGTAACGCGTACGTGTATTCAGGCCTTTACTTTCAGTGCGATCGAGAGCGCGCGCGCGGGCACGTGGCGACTTCCCGCTGCGGCCGCAGTAACTATAAGCCGCTCACAATGCTCAGTCAGCTAATGGCCGTGAAATGTGGGTATATGGCGCGGTCATTTGGCTATATGGCATCATTTGCAGAAAAAAAACACCAGGTCTGCGCAGAAAGCGTAGCACAGTCGCAGCGCAAGCTGGAAGAGCGGTATTTCTAGATCCCGTTGTAAGCTCTCTTGCGGCTACCAATACAAGTACACTAGGTACCCACTACGCCATAAATTATAATTTCAGCGAAGTTCGAAGCACCCACTACGCCATTATTCGTCATTGTGCGGAGAAGTGAGGTACCAGGTACTCATCTGTAAGGCATCATATGCACTTTGTTGATGCGACGGCTGATGACGATGAAGAATTATGGCTGAGCCCTTTGTAATGGTTTAGAAGTTTTAAACGACCCAATATTTAGGTAATTCACATTGTCTGACGCCCGGTCGCTATTTCACTTTCCCACCACACTATATAAAATACGTTAACGCGAGAAGGGGAGACATAGAGGGAAGTAACTTTATTGAGACCTTGAGGCTTGAGGAAATGGATCATGGGGACCTTATGGGCTTCCTTGGCAACCAATAAAGGTGCACTTGCGAGGAACCCACAACGCTATAAATCATCATACTTTTTGTGAAGTAGGGAAGCAGCCACAATACCATTTTTCGTCATTATGCGGACAACCGCGGTACCCGCTAAACACCTGTAAGGCATTAGAGTGTTTGAGAATTGGGGCCCAGGAGCTTGGGGTCCCGAGAAACTCGCAAGCCACCAGGGCGCATCAGCAGAACCCAAGCCACTCTTGGGCTGTTGCGTTCGCGTTGACCCAAGGCCCAAAAATCGAAAACTAGCGTGGGTACCCAAGGCGTCTTGGGTTCACCCAACGCAGCCTGCGTTTGGCCCAATTCTCAAACTCTGCTGATCCTCCGAACGCAAGAGCAGGCTGCCCAACGCAGCTTGGGGACCCAGCGTCTTGGGTCCCCAATTCTCAAACTCTCTATTATGTTCACTTTGTTGATGCTGTGCCTCATGAAGATGAAGTTTATGGCAGAACCCCTTGTAATGGGTTGGAAACATTCCACAACCCACTTGTTGCGCAATTTGCATTGTGTGACGCGTGGTTACAGAATTCGCGTCGTGTGACGCCTGGTTGTTATTTTACTCTTCTACCACGCTATATTACATATGCTAATGTGGTTCCCGACATGAAGCCTGTGTTGAAACTCCGTTTTGCAACGGAGTTTCAAGCACCGGCATGGCTGTGTGGTAGCATACTGGGCTCCCACGCAGAGGGTCCAGGTTGGAACCTCGTTCCATCCTGTATATATTTCCTTATTTAGTTTCTTTTTCTTATTTCGCGCGATAGCGGTTACGGACAACGGCGGCGGACAACTACACGGCGCCGAAAACGGCCGTTGTTGTGATCTCATAACAGCTTTAGCTGTAAAAGAGGGAACGATTTTTAGCCGACTTTGAGAATTGCAAATTCCAGGCCACGTGCTGCGCTATAATGTCTGGCTCACGTGTTCTCAGGAGCCTCGACTACCGATCGGCAGCGTTTTCTGACCATATTGAAAAAGTGTTGGAGGGCCCCTATAAAACTCAGTTTACACAATAATTGAATCGTCAATTTTCATGACATTAAGTCTGCCCGGATGGCCGGACTACGTTCCTTGGAGCGCCATCCGGCCGACAAACCTCAGGTAAGCTGGCACGTCCTCTCGGTAGAAGGGAAACGACAGGGCCCACGGCAGTATGGGTGTGGTGTCTGCGGAGACGGTGAACGGCAGCAGCCAGTCTACGCCGAGCTCGGATCCCAGCAGCCAAGCCATGTCCTCGCCAGCCTTGGTGTACGCGACGGTCATGGTTCGGTAGTTGGCCACGATGTCGAAACCGATGTCGCCCACGTCGTCCAGGATCTGCAAGCGGGACGCGGGCTATTACGAAAGCGACGATGTCTGCAGTATTAAGTTGAATTGATTTTTATTCAACTGTACAAAATTACACTAAGGAAGGAGAGGGCAGAAGACACTAACGCCTGCCGAGGTTCACCCACCTGTAACAACAGCTGTTTGCACACAAGCACTGGCAACATGAACGGAAGTGATTGAAAACTTACATAAGGAAACATACAGAAAAGTAAAAGTGCATGTACAATATTGAATACTTATACAAAGATAAAATAAAAATTTACAGGAAAGATAAGAGTGCAAAACGTATTGTTGGAAACGCAAATAATTAAGCACAAATAAAAAAGCAATATACACCGGACTTAGCACAACATAGACGTAGTCCTGAGTGATACTGAGTGATATTGCCATAGGTGCGATAAAAAACTATTTAATCGGAAAATCCATGGATCTCGGAAAAACTATGGACCTCGGAAAATCTCGTCGCGGACCGTTCAATCTCGAAACATGCGGAGAGATTGTCGTGTCCTTGTTTTCGAGCTACTTGGTCAATTATGAATTTCTACAAACGCGCCCAAATTAAAGCTCATGCAGGGAGAGGCGACCCAAGTCTAAATGGCACGTGCATACGCCATGCAGGCTGGTCATATAAGCGTGGCCTCCGCGATTAGCTCCAGCAGCGAGCAACGGCGAGCCGCCGGAGCTAATCGCAGAGACCACGGTGTAATCTAAGAGAAGGAAGTTACGGAATGCGTCCTGGGAACGTACATGCAGAGATGCTCCTTCGTGTCTTTCGCCGAATACGGAGATGCGCACCAAACGATTTCTGCAACCACTTTCTGCAATTGCGTACGCTGTCCACCGTCATAATGATGTAATTATACGCGCAACATAGCCCCTCTCATTCACGCACACGTCAACACAAGCATATTGTCACGGGGTCGTGACGTGGACGAAGACCGCAGGCGACGTGTCCGAGATGAAAGTCTTTGTTTGGCCGAACTTGTGGCCGAGAAACGGAAAGGTAATTTACAACAATACACACTGTATGCACTGATAGCGGCGAACAGATCGTCGACCGTCGATCAACTGACAAGCGGTGAAGCGCGTCGGCATTTAAACATGTGCCGTCGAATATTCCAGCGTAATCGCTGGCTGTCGTGCAAATTCTAGAATAAGCTCGAGTGTGCGCGTCTTGCGCGCAGTCTTAACAAAACGATCTACAATGATCGCGAAGCTTCTCGAACAATGAGGCGCGCTTCGCGCTGAGCGCTGCTGACAGTCTTTGTGGCCGAAAACCGAATACAGCAAAAGTGATAAAGAAACGCACGTGGCAATGCCCCCCCTCTGAAAAAGCATCGTCCCGATGCTTAAAACAGAACACGGGGAGGGGGGGGGGGGGTGGCCAATACATGGAACAATGCAACAATAAATAACAAGAATAAAGCAACAAAGTACAATAAACAATAAGCACAAGCAAGAAATTACAATAATAAAGCAAAATGACTGTCCTCAGATTCGCTAACGCGCGTAATATGGTTTGAGGCGCACGACATGGACGACTTCAGGTCGTGCACGGCGCCGCTGAGTTCGTAATGCCGTCAGGGACAACCTCGTAGTCGAGTGCGCCGAGGCGTCGAAGTACCCTGTACGGTCCGAAGTATCATCGAAGAAGCTTCTCACTAAGTCCCCGTCGGCGTACTGGCGTCCATACCCATACACGGTCACCGGGTTGGTATTCCATGTGGCGTCGTCGAAGGTTGTAGCGACGGCTGTCAGTCGTCTGCTGGTTCTTGATCCGTAGGCGGGCGAGCTGTCGTGCTTCTTCGGCGCGCTGTAGGTAGGTGGTCACGTCGATGTTTTCCTCGCCGGTCACGTTTGGTAACATGGCGTCGAGCGTCGTTGCCGGGCTCCGTCCGTAGACCAAACTGTATGGCGTCATCTGTGTCGTTTCTTGTACGGCCGTGTTGTACGCGAAGGTCACGTACGGAAGGGTGACGTCCCATGTCTTGTGTTCAACGTCGACATACATGGCCAGCATGTCGGCGATGGTCTTATTTAGACGCTCGGTGAGGCCAATGGTCTGCGGGTGGTAGGAGGTGGTGCGGCGGTGGCTCGTCTCGCTGTATTTGAAGATTGCCTGAGTTAGGTCCGCAGTAAAGGCGGTACTTCTGTCTGTGATGAGGATCTCTGGTCCGCCATGACGCAAGACAATGTGCTCCACGAAGAACCTCGGCGGCACTGCCTTTGGGTAAGGCCTTTGTCTCGGCGTAGCGGGTGAACTAGTCAGTTGCCACGACGATCCACTTGTTTCCGGTAGTGGACGTCGGGAACGGCTCCAGTAAGTCCATCCCGATTTGCTGGAACGGCCGTCGAGGTGGCTCGATAGGCTGCAGAAGTCCGGCTGGCCTAGTGGGCGGTGTCTTGCATTGCTGACAGTCCCGGCAGGTCTTTACGTAACGGGTGACGTCGGCGGAAAGGCGCGGCCAGTAGTACTTCTGTATTCTTGCTAGCGTGCGAGAAACACCCAGGTGTCCAGACGTCGAATCGTCGTGGAGAGCCTGGAGGACCTCTGGCCGCAATGTCGAGGGTACCACGAGAAGGCAATCGGCTCGAAGCGGTGAGAAGTTCTTCTTTAGGAGAACACCGTTGCGCAAAAAAAAACGACGTCAGTCCCCGCGTGAATACCTTCGGAACAACGGTGGCCCTGCCCTCGAGTTAATCCACAAGGCCCTTCAGTTCCGGGTCGGCTCGCTGTCGTTCGGCGAAGGTGTCGGCACTTATGGCTCTCAAGAAGCTGTCATCATCCCAGTCGTCGGGCGGTGGTGGGTCGACGGTGGCACGAGACAGGCAGTCGGCGTCGGAGTGTTTCCTTCCGGACTTGTACACGACGGTAATGTCAAACTCTTGAAGTCTTAGGCTCCACCGTGCGAGGCGACCTGAAGGGTCCTTCAAGTTAGCTAGCCAACACAAGGCGTGATGGTCGCTCACAACATTGAAGGGCCTGCCGTAGAGGGAGGGGCGAAACTTTGACGTAGCCCAGATGATGGCGAGGCACTCCTTTTCTGTTGTGGACTAGTTGGCCTCTGCCTTAGACAGCGACCGGCTAGCACTGATAACCCTTTCCAGTCTACCCGTCCGCTGCACAAGGACGGTGCCGAGTCCTACGCTGCTTTCATCGGTGTGAATCTCCGTATCGGCGTATTCGTCGAAATGCGCAAGTATCGGAGGTGTCTGCAGGCGTCGTTTGAGTTCATGAAATGCTTCGACTTGCGCTGTTTGCCACCTGAATTCGACATCGGTCTTCGTGAGCTGCGTTAGTGGCTCGGCTATCCGTGAAAAGTCTTTGACAAAGCGTCTGTAATAGGCGCACAAGCCGAGAAATCGGCGCACGGCCTTCTTGTCGGTGGGTGGCGGGAAAGCGGAGATGGCAGCTGTCTTCTGCGGGTCTGGGAGCACTCCAGTCTTGATCACGTGACCCAAAAACAAGAGCTCCTGGTACGCGAAGCGGCACTTTTCTGGCTTCGGGTTGAGACCGGAGTTCTTGATTGTTTGAAGTACGGATTGAAGTCTCTGAAGGTGTTCGTCGAAGTTCGAGGAAAACACAACGACGTCGTCCAAGTAAACAAGGCAAGTCTGCCACTTCAAGCCAGCTAATACAGTATCCATGACTCGTTGAAAGTCGCAGGTGTAGAGCAAAGACCAAAGGGCATGACCTCGAACTCGAACAGGCCGTCCGATGTTATGAAGGCAGTCTTTTCTCGGTCTCTCTCGTCGACTTCGATTTGCCAGTAGCCGGTCTTGAGGTCCATCGAAGAAAAATACTTCGCGTTGTGGAGTCGATCTAGGGCGTCGTCTATACATGGTAGAGGGTACGCGTCCTGTTTCGTGATTTTGTTCAGGCGACGATAATCGACGCAGAAACGCAAGGTCCCATCCTTCTTCTTCACTAACACCGGTGACGCCCACGGACTCTTTGAAGGCTGGATGATGTCGTCGCGTAGCATTTCGTCGACATGTTTCTTTATGGCCTCACATTCTCGCTTCGAAACTCTGTACGGGCTCTGACGAAGTGGCCTGGTACTTTCTTCTGTTATGATGCGATGTCTTGCGATCGGTGTCTGCCGAAGTCTGGACGACCATGAAAATCAGTCCTTGTATTGCAGGAGCAGGGTTTTGAGCTGGTCTTGCTTGACCTTCGGAAGGCTCGGGCTGACGTCGAAATCTGGTTCGGGACCTCGACTTGTCGAAGCAGGTTCGGCAGCATCGAAGAGGGCGAAAGCATCGCTGGCGGCTACACATTCTTCGATGTAGGCGACCGTCGTACCAATGTTGAGGTGCCTATATTCGTGGCTGAAGTTTGTCAGCACTACCTTTGCTTTACCGTCACGCAGCTCGGCTATACCTCGTGGGACGCAAATTTGACGGTTCAAGAGTAGGTGCTGATGGCCCTCGATGACGCCTTCAAGGTACGCAGGTTTGTCGGTGCCGACGGAAATAATGACGCTGGAACGACGCGGAATGGTCACCTGCTCTTCTATCACATTCAATGCATGGTTATACAAATGGGATAACTGCGCTACCTGACACACACACGTAAGAACCATAGACACACACAGGCGCAGATGGTTGTTACGTGTGTGTCAGGTAGCGCAGTTATCCCTTTTGTATTAAGATGCACCAACTCGCCCACCAACGAGTTCTTCCAGTGCATGGTTCCATGGCGTCGCGCGGGGCGGGAGCGCTTTATCTGAGGTTAGTGTTATCGACTCAGACCTCAGGTCGATGACGGCGCCGTGGTCACTTAGGAAGTTCATTCCAAGTATTACATCCATGGAGCAGTTTTGTAGGATTTCAAAGCTCGCAGGATAAGTCCAGTTATTGATGGTGACTCTCGCCGTGCAGACACCAATCGGCGTTATCAGGTGGCCTCCAGCTGTCCGGATTTCGGGTCCACTCCAAGCGGTCCTTACTTTCTTCAGCTTGGTGGCGAATGGCCCACTGACGACGGAATAGTCGGCCCCAGTGTCGACGAGAGTGGTGACGTTGTGGCCGTCGATGAGAACGTCGAGGTCGCTAGTTCGTCGTCTTGCGTTGCGGTTGGGTCGCGGCGTAGGGTCACGGCTGCGTCGGTATGTTCCGCTGCTTCCATGTTGCGTCGTCGGGTCTTCTTCGGTCCGCGAGGTTTCGTCGGCAGGGCTTCGTCTGCTTTGCGTCGTGTTCTGCAGGTCTCGTCGCGTTGTCGTCGGCGGCGGCCGCGGAGGATCTTCGGCATTTCGTCGTACAGCAACCGCACCTCAATCGGTTGCTGCTTTAGTTTCCCGGATACGGGCTAGGCGATCGGCCCCAATTTGGGCCAGTGTACAGCCGGCGGTGCGGTGACATGTAGCGGCCCGGCGAAGGCGAGCGGGAAGGTCGTCGTTCTTGCCACTGTGTTCCGGTGAGGCAGTCGTCGATGTCGCGAGGCCGTTCGCCTTGCTGCGGGCGCGGCGCGTTGACGGCGAATCCTCGAAGCCCCATCTGTCGATAGTGACAGCGGCGGTACGTGTGGCCGGCCTCCCCGCAGTGGTAGCAGAGCGGGCGGTTGTCAGGGGCGTGCCAAACGTCGGTCTTCCTTGGCGTGTATCGCTGCCCGGCTGGCGGGCGGTATGACGTCGGTGCTGGCGGCGGTGGTGCCCGGTGGCGGAACTGCTGTGGCGGTGTGGCGTCTTGACGTGGGCGAGGGGCGAGGAGGGGGGGGCGTTGCGTCGGGCTGCAGCAGCATAGCTCACTGCTTGGAGCTGCGGCGGTGCCGGCTGAGGAACTCCCAGTGACTGTTGGATCTCCTCGCGTACAACGTCAGCAATCGACGTCACTTCGGGCGGTGCCAAAGGTGCGAGCTTTCGCAGCTCCTCTCGCACGATGGCTCGGATTGTTTCACTCAGGTCGTCGGAGCAGAGTGGTTGAACGTCTGCGTACGCTGGCGTCGAGCGGCGATTGAATTGTCGGGTGCGCATATACAGCGTCTTTTCAATCGTCGTCGCTTTGGAGATGAATTCCTGGACAGTACACGGTGGGTTCCGCATCAGTCCCGCGAACAGCTCCTGCTTTACTCCTCGCATGAGGAAGCGAACTTTCTTGTCTTCCGGCATTTCGGGGTCGGCGTGGCGGAAGAGTCTGGTCATTTCTTCTGTGAAGAGCACCACGTTTTCGTTTGGGAGCTGGACACGGGTTTCCAGTAGAGTTTCAGCCCTCTCCTTGCGGACGACGCTTGTAAATGTGGCGAGGAACCTGGTGCGAACAATGTCCCACGTTGTCAGGGTTCGCTCTTGGTTCTCGAACCAGGTCCGCGCGGCGTCTTCCAAGGCGAAGTGTTGAAGTCGTCAGGGACGAGCGAGAAGGCAGGAGGCTGAGTTACGTGGACACAGGTTTATTCCAAAACGCGTTCTAGCCTAGGAGCCAAGCCACGCGCCACGCGCACCTCGAGCACACGCTGTCACCAGCTTCGCCTGGCTTGTTCTAGATGGCAGCATCTACAACATCTCCCAATGCAATCAAGCGAAGTTCGCTGCAGCAGGCGGCTTAACGCACCTGCCACTTCTGGTATGCCAGTGGGAAGTGTCCTGGCAACGCGAGCGAGTGTCTATAGCACAATCACTGGTACTGGCGCTGTCTGCGTTGTTGTGACTTCGGGAATATGGAACTAGCTGCGTCCGGTTTCTACGTACAGCACCAGTGTCGGTGTTGACCCAATAAGATCGAGGCTCATCGGCTGGGGCTTGTACTGTCCCTTTGTTCTTGAGGTCTGTCACCCACACGGCATCTCCATAAAGAAGTTCCGGCAAGTCGCGGACTCCGTGACGTCTATCGAAGTCTTTCCTTTGACGTTTTCTGTATCTTTCCTCAAAATTCCGAAGGCTGTCATGATCTGGCAATTGGGGTGTCAGCTTGGTGGGACAAAGAGGAAGCCTGGATCTCAGCCGACGACCCATGAGCAGTTCGGCAGGGCTATATCCATTCTTCAAAGGAGTCGACCTGTAAGCTAGAAGTGTCAGGTAAGGGTCCTTGGTCTTCGTCATGGATGTCTTGATGATTTTCACTGCAGCCTCTGCAAGTCCATTACTTTGAGGATAGTGAGGGCTAGATGTAATGTGCTTGAAACCATAGTCTTGGGCGAAGAGGGAAAAATCAGTCGACGAAAACTGCGGGCCATTGTCGGAAACCACCTCCTCGGGAATTCCGTGGCGTGCAAAAATTGACTTGCAGTGGTTGACTACGGCTGCGGAAGTGAGCTTCTCAAGTCGAAATAGTTCGGGGTATGTTGAATAATAGTCTGTAGCTATCAACCACCACTGGTTCTTGAGGTGAAACAAATCCATCGCAATGCGTTGCCAAGGCCTCTCAGGGAATTCGGAGCTTATTAGTGGCATTTTCCTGTTGACTCTTGTTTCGATGCATTGCTGACATCGCTTCACCAGGGACGAGACGTCAGATCCTATGGTGGGCCACCAGACACAGTCTCTGGCTCGAGCAAATGTCTTTGTTATGCCAAAGTGTCCTTCGTGCAAGAGTCGTAGGATTTCTTTTCGGCATGAGTCGGGGACGACAACTCGCGAGGCGTAGAGGAGTAGATCATCCTCGACAGTGAGCTGGTGTCGGTGGTCGTAGAAGGGTTTTAGGTTAAGTCCTAAGTCTCTCCTGGAGGGCCATTCTTTCTCGCACAGCAGACGAAGTTGTGTGCAAATAGGGTCTGCTTGTTGGGATGCCTTTAACCATTGTAAGCAATGTTGCTTTATCGGAATAGAGGTTGTCATAGAGCACAGGAAAGCTTCAACGTTTTCTTCGAGCTCGCTGTCTCCCGTCTCTCGCAGAGGCGCTCTCGCTCTCGAAAGTGCATCTGCGGCTATAAGTTCTTTGCCTGGAACGTATGCAACCTCATATCGATATCGCATCATTCTCATCTTTAGCCGCTGTAACCTAGGCGTCAAGTCGTCAAGACTCTTCGAAGTGAAGATTGGAACCAACGGCTTGTGATCCGTTTCTAGCTTGAAGAGCTTGCCAACAAGGTAATCGCTGAATTTATCGCATGCCCAAACTAAAGCAAGAGCTTCTTTTTCAATCTGAGCATAGCGCTTCTCGGTTTCTGAGAGCAACCTCGAGGCATAAGCGATGACAGAAAACTTGCCGTTCTTTTGCTTCTGCCGGATTAATGCTCCCAGTCCGAAGGATGATGCGTCGGCGGTAACGACTGTTTCTTTTGATGGGTCGTAGACTCCAAGGACAGGACGAGATGAGAGCACCGACTTCCACCTGTTGAATGCCTGCTCTTGTGGAGCACCCCAAGCAAATTCTATATCAGAGAGATTGGGAACGAATCTCGCAAGGTATGTTGCCATTCCGAGAACTCTCTGCAGCTCGGTCCTGTTTTTGGGACTCCCCATTTTCAGTATGGCTTCAACCTTCTTTTCGTCGGGTCTTATTCCGTCTTCATCGAGCCAGTGTCCAAGGAATGTAAGGCGTTGAACATTAAACACGCACTTCCTGTCGTTCAGTGTCACTCCAGCCTTTGCAAGTGCCTGCAGCACGTTTCGGAGTGTCTCATTGTGCTCATGGCTGTTGGAACCCCAGATGAGGATGTCGTCCATGTGACAGACAACTCGACTGATGCCTTGTAAAATGTACGCCATCTGCTTCTGGAAGTGTTCAGGAGCTGACGCAATGCCAAATGGTAGTCGGTTGAAGTAGAAGCGCCCAAAAGGTGAGATGAAGGTGGTGAGTTTCCTTGATTCTTCACAAAGTGGAATTTGCCAAAATCCAGAGTTGGCATCGAGTTTGGAGAATACCTTAGCTCCATGAAGAAGTCCGAGAGTGTGCTCCACGGAAGGAATAGGATGCCATTCTCTGAGAACGTAGCGGTTCAGCTCTGTAAAGTCGACGCATATTCTCACGTCTCCGGAGGGCTTTGGGACGACTACCATTGGTGCACACCACTCGGTCGGCTCATCAACAGGTGATATGACACCGAGTTTCTGCATCCTTTGAAGTTCCAACTTTGTCTTCTCGTACAGTGGAATTGGGATGCGCCTCGGGGAGCTGAGTGCGAAAGGTTTTGCTCCTGGTTGAAGCTGAATCCTGTGTTCTTTGAGCAGCTTGCCGAGTCCTTGGAACACCGCTGGAAATTCTTCTTTCGGGTTCACTTTGTTGGCAACGGCGTTTACGAAGGTCAGCATCTGTAGCTTTTTGATGGCTGGCTTGCCTAGCAACGGAGTGCAGATCTGATCTAGGACGTATATCTCCTGAGTAGTCGCGTGGTTGCGGTAGACGAGCTGGAGTTGTGCCACTCCTGCTGCTGGAAGAAGCTTTCCATCTGGGCCATGCAGCTGACGAGGAGGAGCTGATAGAAGCGGCCTGTCCTTGAGCGTCTGGAATACGTGCGTCGGGAGGACCGTTTCGTCGGCACCAGTGTCAATTTTGAAGTCTACTGGCTGGCCTTGAACCAAGACTGTTGCTTCCCAGTTTCCAGCATCCGTCGTCTTGACTGCTCCAAGAAATCGTGCTTCTAAAGTTCCGTGCTCGGTTTCGACACAATCGAGGCGTCGCGACATGCATACGGAGGCGTAGTGACCTTTCTTCCGGCAATTCCTGCAGACTCCCGAGCGTGCTGGGCAGAGAGTGCGAGAGCGACGCTCTTGACCACACCAACGGCACGGTTTCTGCTCTCTGTTTTTACCGGAGGGTGAAGATGGCTTACTTGCCCCGCGTAGATAACTGCCGCTTTTGTCTTGCATTGAAGCACGTCGACTGGTCTGCGCACCGGATGCAACTTTGTTCAAAGATGGCAGTTCCTGGTGGAGCTCCGCTTGTTGCTGACGGACACTCTCGATCTGGCGGACGGAATCGAGAGCCTTTTGTAGTGTGAGCTCTGCGTCGAGCTGTAACCTGGCGGATAGCTGCTTGTCTTTTATCCCAACCACGAGGCGGTCGCGCACGAACTCCTCTCGAAGAGCACCGAACTCGCAATCTTTCGAAAGCGTGTGAAGCGCAGTGACGAAATCTTCGGCCGACTCACCATCTTGTTGCAGTCTGGTGTTGAATCTGGCTCGTTCGAAGATTACGTTGCGTCGCGGAATAAAATACTTGTCGAACTGCTCCACGACGGCGTCGAATTTCTTGGAGTTCTCTTCAGATAAAGCGAAGGTGGCGTAGATTTCCTCGGCTTGCTCACCCATGATGTAGAGTAGGGCGTCTACTTGATGTTGCTCGGGCTTCACGGACAAGCCTGAAGAGGTTCGGAAACGTTCAAAAGGCTGTTTCCACTTCGGCAACTCGTTCGCCGACGAAAAGTTGAAGGCGTCCGGCGGTTGAATAACGAATGACGCCACGACCGGTGCTTTCTTGCTTGCGGTGCCCTTCGCAAGGATGATGACTAGAAGCCGATGTCCACTGGTAGCACCTGTTCTTCTGACACCATGTTGAAGTCGTCAGGGACGAGCGAGAAGGCAGGAGGCTGAGTTACGTGGACACAGGTTTATTCCAAAACGCGTTCTAGCCTAGGAGCCAAGCCACGCGCCACGCGCACCTCGAGCACACGCTGTCGCCAGCTTCGCCTGGCTTGTTCTAGATGGCAGCATCTACAACACGAAGTATACGTGCCGTAGCTTGTCCTCACTGGTCCATTTATTGAAGACGGCGACGCGGTCGTACGCTTCTAGCCAGCTTTCCGGGTCTTCAAATGACGATCCGCGGAACGCTGGCGGCTCCCTGCGTTGTTGTGGTACGACTGCCGTGGGCGATGGCACAGGGGCTGTCATAGTTGCCGCCGTCGTGGTCATGGCCTATGTCTTCCGGGTCTTATCAGGTAGAAGCCCGTAATCTGGTGCTAGACCTCGTTTTCTGCGGCTGGCTCGCTGGTCTAGGTCGGCGTCGACGTCTTCTTTGCGACTTGGACTGGGTTCACGGCTTGACGGGGGCGTCCGGAACATGAAGGAAAAGCACCTCCACCAGATGTCACGGGGTCGTGACGTGGACGAAGACCGCAGGCGACGTGTCCGAGATGAAAGTCTTTATTTGGCCGAACTTGTGGCCGAGAAACGGAAAGGTAATTTACAGCAATACACACTGTATGCACTGATAGCGGCGAACAGAGCGTCGACCGTCGATCAGCTGACAAGCGGTGAAGCGCGTCGGCATTTAAACATGTGCCGTCGAATACTCCAGCGTTATCGCTGGCTGTCGTGCAAATTCTAGAATAAGCTCGAGTGTGCGCGTCTTGCGCGCAATCTTAACAAAACGATCTACAATGATCGCGAAGCTTCTCGAATAATGAGGCGCGGTTCGCGCTGAGCGTTGCTGACAGTCTTTGTGGCCTAAAACCGAATACAGCAAAAGTGATAAAGAAACGCACGTGGCAATATACTCACGACCACACACGTGTGTGTATTCTTGAGTATATACGCGTATTTTGAGCATCTTGAGTATATGCGTGTGCGGATGTGTGCGCGTATGAGAGAATGCTAAGTTGCGCGTAGTCACTTCATTGTGACGACTTACCAGCTAGCCCAACAACAAGCTGTATTAAAGGGGCCGTGAAACGGTCACTCAACAAAGTGCGCTTTTCAGCGAAAAATAGAAGTAGAGGGTCTATTGTGCCTGTACGTATATAAAAAAGATTCACAGCATATCCACGGGTGAATGATGAAGAGCTTGGACGAAGCTCCTGAAGCAACCATGGTTACACCATGAAATATTCAGTGGTTTCTCACAGCAGTAATCAAAGCGATAGCCCAGTACATCATCAAAGACGTGACAAACACTGTGTATATTTATACAAGAAATTTTATTAATCTTAAGTGGTAGCTAGACGTGGCTTCCGTTCCCCCTTCATTATAACGGCTTTATGGTCGGTGAAGTGATGGATCGGTGATGGTTCGTAGTGGGATGTTTGCAAAGACGAAGTAGTGGGCAGTTTGCAAAGGTGGCTTCCGTTCCTCCTTCATTATAACGGCTTTATGGTCGGTGAAGTAATGGATCAGCGATGGATCGGTGATGGATCGTAGTGGGATGTTTGCAAAGACGAAGTAGTGGGCAGTTTGCAAAGGGTCAGTGATGGGTCGTAGGGAGATACTGCCGGTTACGCCTGACGCCGGACGCGTGACAGGGTTAGACTAAGAGGAGCTTCCCCCTAAAAAAACATGGCTGATCCCTCTGTCATAGGAATCGGTATAACAGGAAAGTGAAACGTGTCTTCACAGACGTAGTTGAGCGTTTGTTGTGCGTTGTTTCACCACAAGGGCGAAGGAATGAATGCCATAGCAAGAAATTGTAATGCCACGCGAAGAGCGGCAAGCAGCTCGAAACTTGTAACGCGCTGCTCAAGTAGAAAGGACGCACGGATAGAACATACACAGGATGAGCACGAACTGACACAGTTGTAACTTATTTGTTTGTTAGCAGCGCGCTCCTTTCGCAAAAGCAGCCGCTGCAGTGAACGCAGTGACCTTCGTGCTCTCTGTAACTTCAACGCAAACTTGTGGTGAGAGCACAAGACGTACAAACCACCACCATCACGAGATAAGCGCGCGCGCACGAGCGACGACGCCCTGTAGAGGCGCGCGCTCATCGCAACGCGTGGGGCGACGACCTTTAAAACGCGCCCTTCGAGCTCTTCGCGCCATCGCGTTAGTCATAACGAAAACACGCTGAAGTACCACCGTTCTCCGAGTACCGCTACCGGCAAATGGTGTATGTAAATAGCTCGCCGTTAGTATGGTGAAGAACGTGCCTGCTATGGCCAAGTCGTTTCGCGTCGCGTGCTGCGGAGCGAGTGGTCTACGTTCGACTCCCGGTGACGGAACTTTTTCTTCTAGTTTTTTTTTTGCAATCTGTTAGTTTTGTCAAGACGTTTATTAGCAGGCACTCGGCGACGGTGACAGCCAAAGCGGGGCCGACTCTCTGCACGAGGGGCGTGCTCTCAGAGAAGAGGCGACCCACTAGAAGGCGCTCGAGAGGACGACCCATTACCGTAGGGGATAAACGTCCTTACGGGTGATCTTATTGAGTCGTCGGTAGTCCACACAGAACCGCACAGAGCCGTCCTTCTTCGCAACGAGAACGACAGGAGAAGCCCACGGGCTGTTGGAGGGTCGAATAACATCGCGGCGAAGCATGTCTTCGACTTGCTCGTTAATTACACTAGTAGAACTCGCTGTCGGGCTAGTTGGTACGTCTGAATTAAATAGTCAACTTCGCGCCAAAATCACATTCACACAGAAGAAGAAACACAAGACAGGACGGGCGCATTACACGTTAATTACACGACGCTCTGCTGGCGATACGCGATATGGACGTTGCCGCAGTGGTGGTTGGGTGCCAGTGTCAATGTGATGCGTGACAGCAGACGTGCGGCCGAGAGAAGTTTGCGCGACATTGAACGAAGAAGAAAATGCTCCCAACAGGCATAGAAGCTGGGAACGCTCGACCGATGTAAGGTTGTCAGCAATCGAGGAACCAAATACATCAGCGGGTGACGAATCATATGTGGAAACAGCACTGAGCGGACGGGAGCTGGCGCAGTGCGTGTCACCCGGTGCATCCATAACTTGTGCGTCTTCGAGGGCTTCCGCTCTGCCGAGACATTCCCCTCGCACCAATGTAACAATGTACGGGGATGGGTTCGTAACAAAAATATCGGTGTCGCCCTGAGTGACTTGTACGGTCGCAAATGGCCCCAGCAAGCCTTTCCTGTTGAAAACGCTGTCAGATGGAGAAAGGAGTGCAACGGTGTCAGCGAGACCGGTGCGATAGACTGACGCAGCCTTTGACGAGTTTGCAGGAAGTGTGGTGTCGTCTTTGACGAGTACCTTGGTCGCAGCCGGTAGACTGTCCGCCGGCGTCAGATCTGGGAATGGTGAGAGCTCTATTTCGGCTGGTGCGCACCGAATAACGGCGTCGTGACGTGCGAGAAAATCGCATCCCAGGATGACGTCATGGGAGCATGAACAAATTATGATGAATTCGACGGCGTACAGAGCGTCCTGAATCATGACACGGGCTGTGCACACCGCTGTCGGGTGAATACCTTGGGCGCTGGCTGTACGGAGGGAGAGCCCGGAAAGTGGCGTCGTCACTTTTCGTAGTAGTCGACTAAATTTAGCGTCCATAACGGATACGGCAGCTCCAGTGACTCAAGCCGCCTACTTAGGGAGCTCTCGTGGTCGCCTCCATAACTTGGTATAGACCAAAATTGGCATAGGAGGGCATGAGGGTATGACGAGCATGACTATGTGGTGATGACATGATTAACTCGAAAATCCAGTCGTGTACGTCATGAAACCCTTTTCTCCAGTCACGTGTGGCACATACCCGCACAGCACGGGCCGCGGTATACGGATGTGCGGCACAAGTTATTCAAAGTTTATATCTACTCAGGAACGGCGAGAACAGACATCGTTAATTTAAAGGCGAAAGCGTTAAGAAAATGCGGCATCGGCCACATGGACTCGACTAATGCAAGTAATGAATATCAAAATTCGAGAAGGAATCGAACCCAGACATTCTGCGTGGCAGTCACGTATTCTGCAGAGTTACCCAAGGTCTTGAAACTGCTTTGTAAAAAGATTCTATGCAGGCGTTATGTCGATGCAACATGAATTGTGGTTACAGTGCTGGCTATGTAATTTTATAACAAGGTAATAAACATTATTTATTTACTCCTATAATACAGGCGTCATGTCGGGTTAACATCGACGGTGATTCCAGTGTTCGCTCCGCCTTTTTAACAGTCTATTAAACATTAAATATGTACTCCTCTATCTCGGCAAGCTATACTCAAGCGCTGCTCGAACCCAGAAGAATATGCTAATGAATGCTACGTATGATAATAATGCCATCGCACCTTAGCGCGCACTTCGTTTCAATGAAATTGACGTGTGTGCTCTAACATGAGTGCTGACGTTACGTCAGACTACAGGTTACCCTTTAAACGGCAGTGCAGTCGACGTGCCTGGTAAGTCCAAAATGTGCACACAAGTACTCTATTTACACAGTCACTAAATCACATCGATCCACCTCGCAACGCTTGACTCAAAGCCAAAAAATATGCTGCATAGACAGCTACTCACTGATTGCTTCGCATGAAATTGATTCCCAGAATGCGTGGGATCTGCGGAATTTTTTCGACATTGAAATCAATTTTTGCGTGCCGCACCCGCTCACATCGACACTGTCGTGACGTACGTGAGGCTACAGCGTAAATTCTGGTGACTTCATGCACCAATATGGCTAGTTATGATGACGTCAGGTACGAAAACGTGCGAAATGACCGCCTGTGCGTCTTTGCCGCCAGAATGACCGCCTGTGCGTCGCCAACCGAACAACGGAGCGGAGCGGCCGTGGAAACGTCACGATATCTTGCGCGTGCGTGTAACGAGAAGCCAATACCGCGTTGTGACGTCATGACACAGTAGCAACCGAAACAAGCTTTCAAAACATGTAAATAATTTTGTAGGGCGCATTCACGCCTACCGGTACAATTGTAGGCTCTCGAGGCTTGTAAAGCTTTCAAGGCTCTCTAGGCTTTCAGTTGACGCCAGAAAAAAAAAAACAGCTGAATATTTCCGTGTCAGTACCTGCAGTGCGTAGCCGGAACAGTCAAGAAACATCGTAGTCGGGGTCTAGCGTTCTTCCAAAACACTGTGCGCGTCGATAAACACTGTAGCTTACCTCCCTGACGCGGATGGACTGCGAGCGCGTCAGGTACACGAGCGGGCCTGCGAGCGAGGCCCAGTCGTACGTGGCATCGGTCAGTGTGGCGAAGTAGGACCGCCGAACGTCCTTCGCCATGGCCTCCACTTGGTCGCGCACGTGTTCGGTGAAATGTTCCTTCACGTACAATGAGAAGGTAGCGACGCCGTACAACAGAAGCATGTTTTTGAAGCAGAATCGCTGCGACATGAGGACAATCAATCAATCAATCAATCAATCAATCAATCAATCAATCAATCAATCAATCAATCAATCAATCAATCAATCAATCAATCAATCAATCAATCAATCAATCAATCAATCAATCAATCATACCAGGGGCGTAACCAGGAATTTGTAGATACTTGGCCACCTAGCTAGAACCGCGTAAAACCTACCCATGTGTACAGCTTCGCTGCAGAGGGGCGAATCGACATGATAGTTAAATTTCGAAACGCTCAGGCTGTCACCCCGGTGTAGCATTAGGAATGTGGGTACGGGCCCCGGGTGCAAATGCAGCTGACTCACCCTGTGCTTAAAGACTGTATCCAGCGGCAGCACGCTGAAGTCGTGGTACGCAACGGCCAGCTCTCGATTGGTGATGGGTGCCACGTAGTGCACCACGTGCCAAGCCATGAGCAGTTCGAAGTCGCGCGGCGCTTCGACGATGCCAGTGAGCACCTTGTGAACCAGAGTCCAGTACCGGGTGCTGAAGCTCAGATCAGCCAGCCGCAGCGTTTGCCACGGTAGTCTGGAGAGCGCGTGCTTCAGCGCTCGTGTGGCCTTCAAGATAGACGGCTCGGTGGTATTGCTGAACGTCACCTGCAAGCAATAAGCCATTCGCCTCGAAATTAAGGCGCCCTACTCGAGATCTTTGAGTGGCGCCCTCTCGCTTGTGACGTCAGAGAGAGGACTCGGGCGACTCGGGTGCCGCTCTGCGCGCGCGCGCTCGCTACGTGAAGAGTGCTCGAAGCTGCCGGACAGTCTGTCCTGCTCGAGTTATTAGAGAGTTTGAGAATTGGGGCCCCAAGGAGCTTGGGGACCCAAGAAGCTTGCGAGCCACCAGGGCGCATGCGCAGAACCCAAGCCACTCTTGGGCTCTTGCGCTCGCGTGGACCCAAGCCGCAAAAATCGAAAACTAGCGTGGGTCCCTAAGGCGTCTTGAGTCACCAGCAAGAAAACACAGACGCAGCACGGGCCACGGCGCAGTATGGTCGGCGTCTCGCATGATTTTAATTTCGTCACGCGTGGCGCTCCGTGCGCTTGACCCAACGCAGCCTGCGATGGCCCAATTCTCAAACTCTGCTGATCATTCGAACGCAAGAGCAGGCTGCTCCACGCAGCTTGGGGGCCCAGCGTCTTGGGTCCCTAATTCTCAAACTCTCTATTGAAACATTAGTGGGCAAGTTCATGAAGCAATTTGTACTGAATGTTCAATGGTTTACTAGGGTTAAGGCTTGGGCAAGTTGGTTCATTGTGCAAAGAAGGGAAAACAGCGCTGAATTTTGGCCCCAAGCTCGAAGGAATGAATGCTACAGCAACAAATTGTAATGTCACGCGAAGAACGGCAAGCATCTCGAAACTTGCAACTCGCTGCTCAAGCAGAAAAGGGTGCACGGAACGAACATAGATAGGATGAGCGCGAACTAACTGTCACAGTTGTAACTTCTTTCTTGCGGTGAGAAGCTTGCGGTGAGAGCACAAGACGTACACACCATCGCCATCACGAGATAAGCCGCGCACGAGCGACCACGCACTGTAGAAGCGCTCTCATATACGTGGGGTGACGACCTTTAAAGCGCGCTCTTCTAAAGTCACCGTAACGGGAAAAGTACCGCATTCGTTTTCTCTTCGCCGCCGTGCCCTTTCGGCGGCTTCGCCACATAAATGGTTCAGCTCGCTCGCCTCGCTAGTGTCTACCGGCCGCCGACGCACGGCGCTTTGGAAGGCAATTGTTTTTATAGCCTCAGAAAAGCGTGCAGGAGCATAACGACATCTCGTATCGTATTGACACTTCATCGCAAGCCTGTCGAGGCATCGAAGAACGCCTGGGTGCTGCGCTGGGTGATGCCAAGCGACGGGCTGTGTGGCTGCAGAGAATACTGAGGGAAAAATTTGTTCCCCCGACTGATACCCGCCTTTGTGAGGCAAGCGTTTCATTGAGAATTCGCATATGTTGTTTCGGGGAATGTTTGAGTCTCCCCTGCACTAGTGCGGCTTGTTTCGTGCGGTTGCCGCAGAAAGTTCATGACGCACGATAACATTGCTGGGCAGCTCTTAATTATGTTTGTCGTAAAACTGACGCCTTTGGGCTCACACATAACATTCAGCGCGCCATGAAAACTGACTGCTGCAGATTGGTATTGTGTGACGTGACTGTATGACGAACATAAATAACAGGTGGTAACGTGAACATAATGGCATGCATGTCATGTGAGGCACGATTTACATGCCATGCTCCTGGTGCACTCGCGGCCGGTTCGCTGGCTTGATTGCACCAAAATCGGTATTGCGTGACTGTATGACGAACATAAATACCAGCCGGTAACATGAAAATAATGGCATGCATGTCACGTGAGGCATGATTTACATGTTGCCACCTGTCACTAACGTTCGTCATACAGAAATATCTCGTCATATCAATTTTGATATATATGCAATTCATTAAACGACCGCGAGCGCCCCGAGACCATGTCATGTAAATCATGTTTTACATGGGATGCCTCTCATGATTTGCACGTTATAACCAGTAACTTGTGTTCGTCATACGCTCTTGTCACGCCATACTAAATTTGCTATGTATCAAGCTAGCGAGGCGGCCGCGAGCGCACCATGAGCGTGGCGTGTAAATCGTCCCGTACATGGCATGCATGTCATTATTTCATGTGATCACCTGTAATTCATATGCGCCATACAGTCATGTTATGCCATACCAAATTTGGTGTACATCCCATTAACGACGAAACGGCCAGGAGAGCACAAATTTGTGGGCGGCTAGATAGATAGATAGATAGATAGATAGATAGATAGATAGATAGATAGATAGATAGATAGATAGATAGATAGATAGATGGATAGATAGATAGATAGATAGATAGATAGATAGATACGTTCAAAGTCGCAGAATTCGCTAAGAAATGCTTCGCATTTAATAAATACCGACAGCAGAGCGCGTAAATGCCGCGCAGTTCGCATTTATTTATTGCGTTAGTACGCGTACGTGCACGTGTAGGCAAGTGAAAACTGCCGCTATTTCTTTCCTAATCAGAGAACAACGGTATGCTTCATTCGGGGCTGCAAAAGCGCACGCATTGCGTAAAAAATGCGTTACTCCGCGTGAAATCAACACCGCGCCGCCGCATATTCGGCCGTGCTGGACCAAATATGGCGGCAAGCAGGACTGTCGCGATACTTTTTCCGTTCCAGTGACTTTATGCTCTTCGAGCCCTTCGCGCCATCTCGCTAGTGATAACGAAAACACGCTGAGGTACCTCCGATCTCCGAGTACCGCCATCGGCAAATGGTGTATATAAACAGCCATTAGCATGGCAAGGAACGTGCCGTCTGTGGCCGAATCGTTTCGCGCACCGCGCTGCGGAGCGAGGGGTGGTAAGTTCTACTCCCGGTGACGAAATTTCTTTCTGTTTGTTTTTTTTTTCTTTGCCAACTTTATATTTACAGCGTGTCTTTATATTCTACAACGACATATCCGTGACGGAAATACGTCAGTGGAGTCGTGGTGGACGCCGGCATAAAACGCTTTTGTGTTAAAAAGAGCAAGCAAGAAATAGAGCGAGAAGGAGAAAGAAAGGAACGAAAGTAAAAAAAAAAACGATAGAAAGAGCGGGAAAGAGATAGAAACACAGAAGGAGAAAGAAAGAGATCAATAGAAGCATAAACAATAATGAGATAGAAAAAAAAACAGACAGTAAGAGAAAGAAAAGAGAGGAAGAAAAAATGAAGAATAAAGAGAAACAAGAGAGGCCTCCCATTCTGATTCGGCTATCTTCGCTGTTCCTTCAGGCTTGGAACCACGAGTGCAACACTGCCTTAACTTTTGTTTAGTCGCGCAGGGAAGCGGCTGCAGTGCCTCAGCGATTGAGCGGGGCCTCTTCATTCTTAAAACGTTTAAATGAGAAATAGACCCTGGTCATGTGATAGCTAGCGCAGGAGCACGTGTGCGCTCTCTGCCTTGCGCATCGTGTAGTAAAGTTTGTCACTTCTCGCCCATAGTAGGTGCTACCATATCCAAAGGTCAACGCTCGTGCGATATTATTCAAGGGAGACTAAAGTGAAAGAATGAATTAATTTACACCGATAAATTGTACTCTGAGAATTTTAATGTCGTCAGTTTAATTGCCATAAGTTTTTAATAGAGGAGAAAATTAAGGTCAAAGTTCCATTTTTAAATTTCGCGCCGAATGAGCCAGTGAGAATGACTTTATTCAAAATATCCTGAGGAGGCCGACCCAGGGCCGTTAGGCACCCTAAGTGAGCCTGATGGCTCCGCCGAGGATGCCGCTGGCAGCCGAAGGCTTGTAGCGATGTCCCGGGCCCTCTGGACCGCGCCGAAATCGCCGCACGTGACGTCACAGATTTTGAAGTGTATTTTTCGTATTTTGGCGACATTGACTCAACGAAATTTCCTGAAAACTTGTTGTGTTAAGTCTATGGCCCCCTCAGAAGCCATTTTTACTTATTAGGAACTACGTAGCTCCCAGTAGACGCCGACAAAACCTATGGCGTCCCGACGATTGGTGCAGGAACTTCGATGTGGCGGCGCTACCCGCATTTTTTTCGTGAATTCTCTCGCTTTCTAGGCGTCTTCTCGCTGCAAGCGTGGTGATTTTGGCATTGCGAGTGAGAAATTTACTAATATGACAAGAATCGTTTCAAGTGCGGCGCATTTTTGGGATCCGACTTGTCGTTCATCCATGCACCTCATGTGGCGTGATCACGTTCACAGTAAAGCACTCAATACTGGCCATAACAAGGCTAGCAATGCTCAAAACCGGGGTAAAAATGAACGAACAAGGTCTCAAATAATATAATTAACAGAAATAACCAAGAAGTAATCGCAATAATTAACTAAATATCTCTAAAGACGTTTCGGACACCTGCGGCTGACTCCGGGGCTGCGCAAGAGAGGGCGCCACCGCCTCGCCGAGCGAGCGAATGCCCCTCCCCCTATGCTTCGCCGGCGCTGCGTCGCTACATATGAAGGGGGAAACAACCTGACGGAACTCGCTGCAGACGACGCGGTATCTTAACTGTCGTAACAAGCAGGGACTCGATAAAGCGCAGCAAAAAATAGCGCGCATGTCGCACACCGAGTTTTCGAATCTCCCTAACAAGATTCTACTCGTGCCTTGGAAACCTTACATGCTTACCTCAGACATATGCATCATCGACGCTTTGGTAAATGGAGCAGTGGGAACTCTATGAACGGGAATCGCTGGGTGCCCGTGCTGCGCACTTCCTCAGATTTCACAGTAGTCGAGCTGCCATACGTTCCCTTTAATTAAGACATTGCAAGGGGGCACATTGGCCATGTACTATGTACCTTCCCACTACCATTTCGTTTGGTCATCTCGAATTTAGGCATGGCTCTTCACGGAGGCACACAAGTTATCAAAACCTTTTACAGCGTATATTGTACTCTCACCGCATCTCCAGGAAGAGCCACGTAATCTGAAAACGAGGTGCGACGTTGCTCGGCGCTCATGACTTCCTCGAAGGTGGCACGGGCGCGGGGGGCCTTGTCGGCCACACGCTCGTAGTTGCTGACCACGAGAGCGAAAAAGCTGCTGAAGCCCTTACTGGACTTAAGCAAAGAATCACGTGACACCATGTCCATTGACAGCCGGGATGGGAAGACTGTCACCTGTGCAAAAGCGTCAGTTGTTGACAGGGGTTTGATTGCTTTCGATCAGTGAAACTCGTTCACGAATACATCATCTTCTAAGTGATAACTCGTTTTATACGCATTGTAGAGGATGTTAACGGGGCCCTGCAGCATTTCTTCAGCATGGTCCGAAAACGCTGCCGATCGGTAGTTGAGGCTGCTGTGGACATGTGAGCCAAACATCATAGACCAGCAGCAGGCAGCATCGAATTTACAATTAAATTTCAAAGTCAGCTAGAAATGCACCTCTCCCTGTTTGCAAACAGTGTGACGTCACTGGCAGTGTCCCGCCCACAAGTCCCGCCTTCGGAGCAGGCGCTGGTTGGCAAGAAAGTTCCGCCGGCGGGATCTCTCTCCATAGCAGCGCTGCGTGTGTCTGCGTTCCTTCAATAAAGTTTCTGCAAATTGCTATTTTCTGAACACACAACTGTTATAAGGAACAGTCACGGCCTATTATGCTGGATTCTCATGATGATTTGCTCGTTTTGTATGACAGCCACAATTAAAATCTTATGCTCTTCGAAAAGCGAACGCTGTACATTTTCACGATGACTGGTGTTTGGAGAAATATTTGCATAGCATGGATATGAACGTAGTACATTTCCGTCGCGACATCTGCACTGCAGTTTTAAACGACGTACAGCGTTGGCGGCAACATGGTTTCGAGCTGCTTTGCGCGAGGTCACGGATTAGATTCTCTCTCTCACGGCGCAATATTCTGATCGGAGATGAACGAAAGAAGAAGAAGTAGAAAACACTCGTTGGGAGCGTTCGGTGGAGGTAATGAACCCCCGTGAATATTAAAGCGAAGTTATCCCCTACGGCGTTGCTCATAACGGGACACTAAAGGCAAATGCCAATTTATGTGAGAGTGAAATTTGAATGTTTGAGAACGCCTAAAACGTTAGTGTTATCAACAGCAGTGCTTACTATTTGAGAAATTAAGGTAAATGTAGGAAGCGATATGCGCCACCAGTGGGACAGACATTTTGGAAAGAGCTCGATGACGTCAAGAGTCCCGAGTATAATTAATCACTAGCACTCAGACTACTTATAATGAAAAATAACATTCCGCACATTACAAGACGTAATAAAATGCTGCTTGTGCGTTTCTGTTTCATTCATGGAAAAAAGAACTTGGCGTTACCAAGGAGAACGGCGCGGGTGTTTAAATGTTCCGTTTTTGTCGGGCTGCTCTCCGCTCGCGCGGTCGCGTCTCAGTATAGTTTCGTTATCGCGTACTGTTTGTTGCGTGTGCTTTGCACGCTCACGAAAGTCGCTCTAACGGAAAGTTCGACAAAATGCCGCGTCCCTGCTATGTTGCCGGATGCCTGAATGGTGTGCGCCGCTTGAGCAACAGCAGCTGCAGCAAAGAAACGGGTGCCGCAAATAAACCCACGCCGAAGTGGTTGAGTGCCGTGCTTCTGCGGCAGTGTGCTTAACCACCGAGAAATCTGCGTGTGCTCGTTGCACTTTCGTGCAGAGAATTACGAGATCACCCGCAACGTGGGCAAACCTTGTAAGGCCCCTCAGAGCAGAAACCGCAGCGTCGGCTACCGGGCAGCAAAGGCGGGCAACGTTGGGCGAGGCAGACGCTACGTCAGGAGGCCTTTTCAGGCAGGCGATTTGAAGTGCGCTAACGCTGTGCGGACAACTAAAACGCGATTTTCTTTCAAAATAAGCATTTACTTGGCACGAAACAAGCACTGCGAGGTTTCGGAAACGTTATTTAGCAATCAACGTCGACTTAATATTTGCCTTTAGTGTCCCTTTAACCCACTGGGCAGTTCTGCGATATTAAGCGCGATAATTTAATTATGTAAATAATCTCTTGCGTGGTTACTTTGCTGTATCTGATGCCTATAACGTGTTTGCATATTTCGCTGCTTTAGACTTGATACAAAAACTCGCAATGTGCAATGTCACTTCATAAAGATAGAGCCGTAAAGGTAAGCTAACAAGTATATGACAAACAAGAAGCTCCACTCCATTAAGAGACGTGCTAGATCTCCGATAAAACGCGATACCTCTTTAAGGGGTTTCCATAATCTCCGTGGCAAACCATACATGCAGCTTCGGGAATGCTAAAACACGCTGGGAGCTCATGCGTATAGTCGTACCTTTCAGCCCGGACACTATATGCACTTTTTTTTTCTGCATGCAGCCCAAACGCTGACATGTACGCAGTCGCAGATCATCGCGTCAAATTCATTTTTTACCTTCACTGAAATGCCAAATGCCGGTGTTCCGTCTACAACCGGTCACTGTATGTGGCCCTCTTAGACACAACGCGCGACAATGTTTTCGCAAACAAGATGTACACGCCAATGTAAACGCGGCACTTGAGCTCGGTTGACTTTCGTGCGCTCCGTAACATCAGCGCGGACATCACGGTGAAAGCTCGAAACATCCCTCCTCCCCTCACCACGAGATAACCGCGCGAGCGGACAGCGGAAGGGCAAGGTTCTCCTTGCGCAAATATTAGAAGAAGCGAGCGAGCTGGCCGACGACTTTTACATGCGCCCGTTGCGCTCCTCGCGCCATTTCGCTGGTAATGAAGAAACGCTTATAAGCGCCTGCAGTCTCGGAGTACTGCCAGCGGTAAAGGGTGTGTAATAACGCTCGCCGTTAGCTACCTAAAGGATCTGCGCTTTCTGGCGTAGTGGTTAGCGCCACGCGCTGCGGAACGAGAGGTCGCTGGTTCGATTCCGCGCTTCGAAAGCATTTTTCTGAATTATTTTTGTTTGGGACTTTGATATATATATATATACACACTTATACGGTGCGTGACGACGGCGACGGCAAAAAGCAGCCGAGACTGTCCATATAATTGCTATCGCAATAAAAAGCGTGCGCCAAGCACCGTGCGACTGTACCACGCTGAGGCGGCAGCGCGGATGTTTTGCCAACCGCCGCCTTTGCACGTGCGCCGGTGATGTCACGTGGTGCCGTAGACACCGCGGTGTGACGTACAACGGGAGAGGTCTATTGCTCGCACTTCTCTCGACAAATGTTCACTTCAATTCAGTTCAATGTTAACTTATCTTGAGGTCAACCCCCCCCCCCCTCCCCACCTAATGCAGAACCTTGCGCACGACTATGCCCCAAAGAACCCTCCAAAGGAGTGAAAGAAAGGGAATTGGAGTAGTAGTGCCTATGTGTGTTACGCCTTCGTGTTCCTTAGCGTTCCAAGCTTATTTCATAGTGCACTTTATACTAAAGTCGGATACAACTTCAGAAGTCCGCGACATTTCCTCCTCAAAGGCGGATGCATCCAAGCCTGCACCAATGGGCCTGCACTCCAGACTGACGTCAGGAGCCACACGTCCGGAGACCCCGCATTCGGAGAACTTCGGTGCGAGGCTATTTCTTTAGTGTAGAAGGCGATCGGCTGTCTCGCTTCGGTCTTCTGGGTGGGCCCTCTCCGGCCTTCTTAAGCTGTATCCGACATTTTAAGAGCGGAGCTGTTCAAGCGGGGCGTAAGACAGCAAGCATAGCCATGTATAGTATAATATAGCAAGGGGTGGGAAAAGGAAGTGAGGGTGACGAGGAAGGAAAGGGGGAGGTGAGAGGGCAAAGTATAGCACATTCTTTTATACTATGCTATAGCAAGGGGGGAAAGGAAGTGAGGGTGAGGAGGAGGCAAAAGAGGAGGGCAACGCCACCAGCATCGTGGTATACCTGTGAGAATTGCTGGCCTCGGTTTTCGATGGAGAAGCCCAAGAGGCTCGGCCAGCCCATGTTCTCCGAGAAGAGCACCATGGCTTCGATCAGTGTGATGGCGCGAGCGCCCCGCGGCGAGGGCCAGCGGATGCCGCCGTCTCGCAGGCCGTCCAGCACCGTGCGCGTGTTGTCGACGCTGTCGGTCTCCACGACGTCCACGCAGGACCTGAAGAAGCGCATCGTCTTCTGCAGCTCGTTCTGTCCCGTCGCAATCAGGGTCTCGTTGCGCGATGTGCTCGCCAACTCCAACCGGAACTTGGACAGCGCTGCCTGCGAGTTGTTTTCCACATCGAGTGTTAGGCTCGGGAGCGCGTTCCTTTCCAAACTAACTATACTTTTTGGCAAGTTGGTGCTTAGCTTGAATGTACAGTGCTCGGAGATTGAAACGCGATACTCGGAGCGCGCGGCTGCTGGCGGTGATGGTGACAGCGAGGGCGAGAGCGTTCTTGAGGCATGGTGGCTGCAGCCGGTAAAGCAGGGGTCTCGAACACGCGGCCAGCGTTCCGTTCGCGAGTGGCCCACGGCCCGTGGCCCGCACATAACTCTCTGGTATGTGAGTGGAGGACCGAGACATATTAAAATAATACACCATAGTTAGACAAACCATGTCCCGTCACCACCGCCGTTCTCGCGAGAGGAAGAGGTGGCACTCCGCACTTCAAACGAGTACTTTCCCCAACCTCCTCTCTATGGATAAATTCTACCCTGACCGCTACGCAGACTCTTGCCCGGGCTGTGGCAGCTCCCCAACGGCGTTGCATGTCACGGTGGAGTGCACCGCAAAATTATTCCCTCCCCTTCCAGTCATCCTGCGCCCCTTCCGCACCAAAGAGCTGTGACACGATGCCCTCTGCGACGGGCCTCCCGAGGTCCGCCAGGCTTAGGTTGGACGGGCCCATGTCATCGCTGAGATCATCATAGGGACCCCGGACCAGGGTTCCCTCCCACACGCTTGGTTTATATATTTTTAATAAAATGTTTTCTCTCTGGCTGTCTTCGTCCCGTGAATATATTTTATATTTTAGATGCGAAGCAGCTTTTGCGCTAGGCTTTGTCAGTAGTTCCATTGGCGACCGTCCGCTTTCTAAAACCTAACATAGCCATCTGTAACATATTTAACGCGCTAGCGCCAAGGAGAAGTCTTCTTCATCTTCTTCTTCGACCGCCTTGATGATGATACGTGCATAGCGCGCGCTCGCGCCAAGGAGAAGTCTTCTTCGTCTTGTTCTTCGACCGCCTTGATGATGATACGTGCATAGCACTTTAGGGGCCCTGGCTGCCGTATGCTGTCCTATCTTGGCGTGACGCAGACAAAACCACGTGTGCTGGCACGCGCTAGCGCGTTCGGGCCTGTGTAAGGGGCTGGGTAAGACACTGTGGCCTCCCCCCTTACACTCTCTCAGCAATCACGTGATGGCGTCGGCGAACGAGATTCTGCAGACGCGCGATGAACCCGCGTGGCGTGCTCCAACTAGAGTTCGGGGCGAGTAACAGCAACAGCAACTACAGTGAATTCACGGTGTGCTCCACATGCAAGGACGCTTTAACATCGGGCAAGGTGCCCGTGATGAACGGAACTTTAAGTCGACCCATGCGCTCCTTCGCATCCCCACATGGTTCCCTTTAGTGGGAGATGGTGAAATGTTTTTTTTCATGAGTGACACAGACAAGGCTGGTCTCAAGCGTTTTAAGGCGAAAGCCTTAAAGGCCTCATGGAACGCGAAATTTGACCGTCGGCGTCGGCGTCCCGCGGGCGTCGAGGATGAGTGATGCAAAAAATCATCAACACGTGATGACGTCACCATATTACGCCGCGATGACTTCACATATCGCCAAAATAAGTCGTCGTTATGACGTCACCATGACGTCACGTGAGGTGACGTCATCACATGACATCGTAACTTAGTCAAAGGTGGTAAGATCACGGAGGCAATGCAAAAACGCGTTTGGTGCATAAATCATTCGAAGGCTGGCGGGGCAGGGTCATCAATACATCGACTGAGAAGAAAAAGAAGATGGCTTTCGCCTTCGAGTCGTCTGAAGTCAATGTATAAGAGACCCTATGAGTTCTTTGGATGGCGACCGTACGGGGTGTACGGGGTGCTGAGGCACCCCGTACGGTCGCCATCCAATCAATCCGGAGATTAGTATCGATGCTTCTCGAATCCTGACGTCAAGTCCCCTTCAGAAATTCCCCATGTATGAGGTAAGGGAAAGGCCTTCTTTCAAATGGCAATGGTAGCTCATATTGTCTTCAACCTCCCTGTCGACTAACAACTGAAAGAGCGCACTGCGGCGGAAAATCAGACGGTCTGATGCTTCAGGCCTGACATATCTGTAGTGGTGTTGGCGCGTGCGTAAGTCAGCATTCGATTAACTTACGTAAACAAGAAATGAAATGCCTGACTAGTTATCTCTCCACGCCGACCCTGAGTGCTCCGGATCGACAGGTACAGCACTGCATGCCTGTGCATGTGAAGATAAGTTTTTGTGTCCACTTTTGCGCCTCAGTGCGCTCTTTCAGTTGTTAGTCGGCGTTTGTGTTGGTCTGAAATCTTTTCTTGTGTCCGTGTCTGCAAGCCAACTTCTTTCACCCTGAACCTGTAAAAACTATAGTCGGATAGAATTGAAGTTCGGAGGGGCCCCACCCAGGCGACCGAAGCGCGGCAGCCGATCAGCTCGGCGACTAAAGAAATAGTCCCGCTGATGGATTCGGCAGTGTTCTCCGAAGGCGGGTCACTGGCCGTCCGGCTCATGACGTCACTCTGGAGTGCGCGCCTATTGGTGCAGGCTTGTGCGCATTCGCCGTTGAGGAAGAAATACTGCGGACTTCTAAAATTGTACCCGACTATAGCCAAGTTTCTGTCGTTCGAATCTCTTACCACGGCGTGTTTTGACGAATTCGGACACTTCGAAGACAGTTGAGCGCATATACAAGAAAATGGAAGGAGAGACAGTGAGCGGGACGCCCTGCTGTGTATACGTACGTTTACGACGCTCAGGTTCTTCGGGTGCGAGTACCGGCCGCACACGTATTGGGAGAATTCCTCGCACGGGTTGGCCGAGGTGTCCATGCTGGCGAGCAGGGCTCCGTTGTACATGAGGCACCCTTCTGTTCGGCAGGTCGCCTTCCATTTGCGAACTATGGCGGCTCTCACAAAAACGCCCATGACGGCCATCAGGAGCACGATCGTGACTATGACGGCGCAGGCCACCAGCATGGTGGTAAGGTTGCACTGCAGCAGCCCCGATGTCTGCTGCTTCAGGCTGGGCGTCTCCTTCGACCTGCGTATGTGAACATTGTGTCCATAGACATAGGCGTGCGCCCGATGGAAGCAGCCAGCTTCTAATCATCTGATGGGGGCGCCAAGCCTGCCTCGTACCTCTACGTCATAGTTTAAAGTGCAAGGTTATGGCCATGCAGATTTTTGACGATAACGGCATCTGAGGACCACTGATTACTTCCCATTTTGACCCCCGGAAAGCCGGGGACCAACGACAGACTGTTGTGGGAAGCACGTCATAGATTCATTTTCATTTTTGCATAGACCTGTCAAGTTTGTTTTCTCTCAAACTCGACCAACGAAGGTGGGGGGGGGGGACGCGCCCCCCCCCCTCCCCTAATTGGGACCCTGCGCGCCCCTGTCTACATAGACTATTTTGCGGATGGGTTTCCGTGCCGCCATATCGGGCTGTTAACTTTGCCGTTTTGTATCTTGAACAACTAAACGAACAGTACTATGGTAGAGGCATGCGCATGAAAGCGGTTGGGTTGGTGCATTCGACGTTTCGTGACCTTATTATTTCATGTCGCGGTATAAAAAAATAAGAAAACATTCGTTTAACAGCCCATGATGGCGGCGCCCATGCATCTTACGAAAAATCGTCTGTATTTCGAGCGAGCCAGTTGATGGGATGTAGAAGGGGCAGGTGACGATTACGTGTGCGATTTGACTCAAACAACGTGACGTGTCCGCCCGCTATCACCGTGCGGGCACTATTATTTTGTATGGGAATGGATAACCGAAAAGCCAGAGTTTCGCGAAGTAAGGCTAGCAGCTAACTCCTTTAGGATCCGATCTCGCGTAGCTCTATCCGATCTCGCGTAACTTTAGGATCCGATCTCGCGCCAGGGAGCGAAGCAGTTTTTCGGGCTGTCTGTCGCTTCAGCGCGAAGTAAGCGGCGAGAGCACAGTACGTACAAAGGTATGAGCCGTCTACTGATCCCCTCGAGAGATATACGGCGCGCACGGCCGCGGGCGACCACGCCCTGTAAGTTAAAGTACGCATTTTTCTCCCGGAGGCACGCAACCCCGCCACTCCTGCTCCTCTCCCCATGCGCCTTTCGCGCGACGAAAGACAGGCGGGGTGTTTACTCTTTGCTTGAAGAGCGATCGACGGCAGCCTCCACAAGATCTCGCGATGCAATCGCATCTTCCTTTAGCACGACGAAGATGGCCGGCTCATTTCATCAGTGCTTCAGCCGCTTTCGCCCGCAGCGCTCGCGCGCTTTCACTCGTGCGTAGAACAATGTTATTGATTTGGACTTTATACGGAACATGACGGCGACGGCAAAAATCCAGCCGAATTGGTCCATATAATTGCTACCGCAATAAAACATCGCCATCAGGAGGCCTGATGCATGCGATAGCAGAAATGTCACGGACCTGAGCATCTCTCGCTGTCATCGGTTTGTGTGAATCGATACCAGTAATAGCGCTAGAGCCCGGCGCACCGCCTCTGACGACGACAAACGCCTCTGAAGTGCCATGGTGTCTGTCCGCACCTTCCAGGCGGTCCGCTATTTCGTATGTACCACGTGCTCCTTGCTTGAAGCTGTATAAAATACCCGAAGGCCGCAGCACGAAATCCCGGCCGCGGCGGCCGCATTTCGATGGCGACGAAATGCCAGAGGCCAATGTACTGTGCGATGCCAGTGTACGTTAATTAAAGAACACCAGGTGGTCGAAATTTTCGGAGCCCTCCACTACGGTGTCCCTCGTAATCAAATCATGGTTTTGGGCTATAAAACCCCCGTAATTATTATACCAGTTATTTGCTGGAATTATCCGAGGTATTTCACAGAATATTTTCAAATGATGGCTGTTTGGTCACCGTAAATAGGATGTCGTTCACTGCGGAGGGCATGAGAGCACAATATTTGTTTATAAGAAAAGGCAAATAGGTGCATGGTACCTGCCGCGAGTGACATTGTTTTACGAAACTCTCGTCGAAGCTCGTAAATGTTATTCAGTGAGGCGTCGGTTGAGGCCCGCCCCTTACAATTAAAAGAGGACAATGAATCCAATCTAATCTACTCGCGTTTTCGCCTGCTATACAAACGCCAATCAGTAGTGGAACGAACTTGCAGTGAGCATTGAGAACGTACTTAGAAAGCGATCATGCCTTACAAGTGCCCTCCATTCTGATGAATCTATGATGACTGTAGATATAGGCGTGCAAACACGGACATATTAGAAATGTTCAACACAACACGAGCGCCTCAAGAACACGGCGGCGGTGTTGCTAACGCGACAGCCTTAAAGACCTCGCTTCGCAGAAATTCCTGTGTCAGCATCGAAGCCGGAAGCGGCGGCGTTGGTTGTGAGCGATAAATCAGCGTTGCTCGTGAGCGAAAATTCGAGGCATATGCAAATAAAGAAATATTAAAAAAACTTTGGTTCGAATGGGATTCGGTATTCGCGCCTGCTACCACTCGCTCCGTGGCGCGATGCGTTTAGCCGCTCGGCCACCGCGCATATATCCTTAAGCATCCTAAGGGCGAGCTATTTATATACATTGTAGCGAAGCATTGGAACTCTGTAATGGGTCGTCCTCTCGAGCGCCTTCTAGTGGGTCGTCCTCATCAGCTCTTCAGACAGAGCGCTCAGAGTCCGCGCTCTGTCTTGACTGTCGCCGTTGTTCTTCGTCGACTATTGTCCTCAATAAACGCCTTTATAATTTGGTGGAGAGTGCTGCGCCGTCCAATCAGATTCGGTCCCCGATCGATGCCCCCTGGCACTTCGATCCCGTGCCGTGCCCTCTACCATGCCTCAAGACGCTGCCCAGCAGACGCCTCCCCCTGTACCGACGCCATGCCCCGGTGTCCTCCGCATCCGCGACACTCCTGTCTTCACCGGCGCGGATGGCACTGACGTGGAGGACTGGCTCGCGATATACGAGCGCGTGAGCGTACCCAACAAATGGCATGAGGCAGGAAAACTGAGCAACCTGGTTTTCTACCTCGCGGGTGTGGCAAGCTTGTGGTACAACAACCACACAACTGATTTCCTCACATGGTCTGATTTCAAGACCGCAATCATCAACGTGTTTGGCCGCCCTGCCGTTCGTAAACTGCAAGTCGAACAGTGTTTACGTGAACGAGCGCAGCAGACCGGCGAGTCTTTTACGAGCTATATCGAAGACGTCCTCGACTTGTGCAAGAAGGCCGACGTAACCATGTCTGAGTCTGACAAGATCCGCAACGTTCTGAAAGGCATCGACGACGATGTCTTCACCATGCTGCTCACCAAGAATCCTCGTACTGTGACAGAGGTGATCACGCCCTGTCAAAGCTACGAGGAGCTGCGCCAGCAGCGGTTGCTTACCCGTCGACCTCCATCACGTACAGGGCGCCGATCTCGCTGGCTTGTCGGCCATTTCTGATCACTAGGCCTTGCTCGCCGAGATCAAGTCATTTGTGCGAGAGCAAATCGCTTGCCAGTTTTCTCTACTGGACTTCCCTCAATCGCAGCATGTTGAACAGCCGTCGACCCCACAGATGTCTCCTTACGCCAAGCTATTCGGCAGGAAATCGCGGAGGTCATGCCCGAATACCACCAGTCACCTCTGGCGCCTGCGCCGCTCAATTACGCGCAAGTTGTAGCCAGGCCACACCAAGCGATCCCTGTGTCTTACGCTGAAGTCGTCGCCAGACCACAGACCTTCGAGGCGAGTGTGCCGGCTGCGTACGCCGACGTCATTCCCAAGCCACTACAGCAGCCCGTCATGCAGTCCTATCAGCCGCCGCCCCGTCCACCGCGTCTTGGGCCATGGATGGGACCTACTCCGGCAAACCGATGGCGCACTTCCGACAACAGCCCCATCTGCGTTGCCTGCGGTTGCGCCGGTCACGTCGTCCGCTACCGCATTCGCGTGCAGTCGCCTCGAGTCGCCTCAACCATCCCAAGCCAGTCAGGCCGCCCGTACTACGATTCACCGCAGCCTATGTCACCGCCGTCTCGCCCAGCTCCCTCTACCCGCCGTTCACCGTAACCACGACGCCGATCACTGTCCCCGATGCTGCCACGTCTGGTCCCACGCGACCAGGAAAACTAGTCGTCGCAGTCCACGAGGCAAGGGCTGCGACGCTATCGAATTGCGAAAGCCCTCAGCGAAGCCTATCGAACGTGATAGACGTGTTTGTGGGCGGTGTTCGCGCATCTGCCCTTATAGACACTCGAGCCGCCGTATCCGTTATGGACGCAAAGCTTAGTCGAATACTGCGAAAAGTGACGACGCCACTTTCCGGGCTCTCCCTCCGTACAGCCAGTGCCCAAAGTATTCACCCTACAGCGGTGTGCACAGCCCCCGTCATGATTAAGGATGCTCTGTACGCCGTCGAATTGATCATAATTCCTGTATGCTCTGACGGCGTCATCCTCGTATGGGATTTTCTTTCCCGCCACGACGCCGTAATTCATGGCGTACCAACCGAAATAGAGCTCTCACCATTATCTAATTTGACGCCGGCAGACAGTCCATCGGCTGCGAGCAAGGTACTCGTCAAAGACGACATCAAAGTTCCTGCAAACTCGTCAACGGCGGTATCAGTCTACTGCGCCAGTCTATCCGACACCGTTGCACTCATCTCGCCATATGACCGTGTTTTCACGAGGAAAGGCTTGCTGGTGCCTTTCGCGACCGTGCAAGTCACTCAGGGCAGCACCTCTATTTTTGTAATCGACCCCCTCCCCGTACAGTGTTACGTTGGTGCGAGGGGAATGTCTCGGCAGCGAGGAACCCCTCGAAGACGCACAAGTTATGGACGAACCCGATGACACGCACTGCCCCAGTTCCAATACGCTCAGTGCTGTTCGACGTCTGCTTCATCACCCGCTGACGTATTTGGTGCCTCCATAGCTGACAACCTTACGCAGCTCCAGCGTTCCCAGCTTCTGGACCTGTTGGAAAAATTTCGCTCTCCTTTCGATGTCGCTCAAACTTCTCTCGGCCGCACGTCGGCCGTTACGCACGACATTGACACTGGCGCCCACCTGCCTCTGCGGCAACGTCCATATCGCGTATCTCCCACAGAACGCCGTGTAACCACCGAGCAAGTCGACGACATGCTTCGACGCGATGTTATTCGACCCTCTAACAGCCCCTGGGCGTCTCCTGTCGTTCATGTTGCGAAGAAGGACGGTTCTGTGCGGTTCTGTGTGGACTACCGACGGCTCAACAAGATCACTCGTAAGGACATGTATCCACTGCCGCGAATAGACGACGCTATTGACAGCCTGCAAGGAGCCGAATTCTTTTAATCTCTCGATTTGCGCTCAGGGTACTGGCAAGTACCTATAGCTGATGACGCTCGACCGAAGACCGCCTTTGTCACGCCCGACGGCCTGTATGAATTCAACGTCATGCCGTTTGGGCTGTGTAATGCGCCCGCCACCTTTGAGCGCATGATGGATACCGTTCTGCGCGACCTGAAATAGCACACGTGCTTGTGCTACCTCGACGACGTCGTCGTTTTTGCTCCGGACTTCTCCATGTGCACGCATCTTCAACGTCTACGGCATGTTTTAACGCGTTTGAGCGCCGCCGGTCTGCAACTGAATCTAAAGTGCCGATTTGCAGCACGGCAGCTGACATTCCTGGGCTACGTCGTGTCGAAGGACGGAATTCTCCCCGGTTCAGCCAAGCTTCGGGCCGTGACCGAGTTCCCCAAACCTACGTCCGTCAAAGAACTGCGCAGTTTCGTAGGACTGTGTTCCTACTTTCGGCGCTTCATTCGAAACTTCGCGACTATCATATTGCCACTGACGAAGCTCCTCAGAAGTAACGGGCCCCTCAATTCTTGGTCGTCAGAGTGCGACGACGCTTTTGCAAAGCTCCGCCGTTTGTTGACGTCGCCTCCCATGCTTCGCTACTACGACCCTACGGCCCCTACAGAGGTACACACAGACGCCAGCGGTGTTGACCTGGGCGCTGTCCTTGCGCAGCGTAAACCACGATTTTCTGAAGATGTCGCTGCATATGCAAATCGTACGCTTACTAAAGCCGAGACCAATTACACCGTCACCGAAAAGGAATGCCTGGCCATCATCTGGGCCCTTACAAAATTCCGACCTTATTTGTATGGTCGCCCATTTGATGTCATCACCGACCATCACGCACTATGCTGGTTTTCGTCATTGAAGGATCCCTCAGGCCGCCTCGCCCGCTGGGCACTTCGCCTACAGGACTACGATATCCGCGTGCTGTACCGCAACGGAAGCCAGCATGCTGACTTCCGACGCACTCTCGCGCTCCCCCTTGCCTGACGACAATACACACAGCTCAGTGTCTCACAATGCTGTTTCTTCCATCAACATTCACATCATCGCTACTGAACAGCGCAAGGATCACTGGATTGCCTCACTGATAGACTTGCTGACTGATTCATCGGCAATGCCATCCACTCGCGCATTGCGTCGTCTAGCCCACCATTTCGCCGTTCGCGACGATCTCCTCCACCGACGCAATTACAGCGACGGCCGCCAGTGGCTACTCGTAATACCCCGCAGTGTGCGTTCTGACATATGCGAGTCGTTCCGCTCTGATCCACAGTGTGCACACTCTGGGGTATCGAAAACCTAACACCGCATTCGCCAACGGTACTTTTGGCGAAGGATGTACCGCTACGTGCAGAGGTTCGTTCGCTCCTGCATCGACTGTCAGCGCCGCAAAACTTCAACGCATCTGTCGCCGGCAGGTCTGCAACCTCTACCTTGCCCTGGCCGGCCGTTTGGGCACGTTGGCATCGATTTGTATGGACCACTCCCTCTAACGTCGGCTGGTAACCGCTGGGCCATCGTCGCTGTTGACCACCTTACGCGATACGCCGAAACTGCCGCCCTCCCATGGCGGCTACAGCGCGCGATGTTGCCTCCTTCCTGCTGCGCCGATTCATGCTGCGTCACGGTCCACCCCAGGAGCTGCTCAGCGATCGAGGTCATGTCTTCTTGTCGGAAGTCGTCGAAGCCATTCTCAAAGAGTGCAACGTTGTTTACCGGAAAACTACTGCTTACCACCCGCAGACGAATGGCCTCACCGAACGCTTTAACCGCACGCTCTGCGACATGCTCTCGATGTAGTACGTCGCCGCCGATCACACAAATTGGGATGCCATTCTGCCTTTCGTCACCTACGCCTATAATACCGCCCCTCAGAGCACTACTGGTTTCTCACCCTTTTTCTTATTGTACGGCAGGCACCCGTCGCACACAATCGACACAATCCTTCCATACAAGCCGGATCTGTCTGAGTGTGCGACTATTTCTGTCACAGCCAGACTTGCTGAGGAGTGTCGTGAGCTTGCCAAGACATTGACTACGCATGACCAAGAGCGGCAAAAGAGCATTCGCGGTGACACCACCACTTCTGCGCCCACATTCCTCCTTGGAGCGCTCGTATGGCTCTCGGTCCCTACCAGTGCAACTGGCTTTTCCAAACTACTGCCCAAATACGAAGGCCCCTACCGTGTCGCCGAACGCACATCTCCGTTCAACTACCTGATCGAACCCATTGAACCATCTTCGGACATGCGCTGTTGAGGGCGCGACATTGTCAGCGTAGAGAGGCTGAAGCTCTACCATGACCCGCGCATAGTGACAAGCAGTTAGTTCGCCAGGCGGCTCCCTTTTAGATGCGAAGTATCTTATAGCGGAGTTCAATCCGGTGGTGGTGGTGGTGGTGGTGGTGGTGGTGTGCGGCGTGACCGGTCCTTCAGCGGCGTGACTATCATCCGCGAGATGGTGCTAAGGGCCCACAGGCGCGCTTTTGAACGGGATCGCCCCGCTGTGTGGCCGTGTTTCGTCGCGCCGCATGCATAGATATAGAAGCCGGAGAGCGTCCGCACTTTGACTTTCCTTGCGGCACTGTTTTAGTGCCAACCGAGAAGCGAAGCCAGGCTAGCGATTGGGAAGAGCATACAAACATGGTCCGATTACGTTATCGCGTTCTACTCTTCAAAGCGAACGTCAAGCGTCCTCCAAGTTTTTAAAAAATCTTTTCTCTTGTGTCTGTGTTTCCACGCCCAACTTCTTTTATCGTGAACCCACACCAACTATACTCCGTTTCATACATCGGGTGCACGCAATAGAAGCTAGCAAGACTTCTTACAGTAAATTCGTTCATAGTTTGCCACCAGCAATAAAGGTTTCTTTTTTCGTTTTTAGGCTGAGTGATAAATGACGATGCTTTGTGCCCTAGAAATAAACAAGCCTCGTTATATATGCGATTGTCAGTAGGTTATTTCTGGATCGCTTAGCGTTTCTGTTTTCCTATTGTGACCTCCGCGATTGGTTCTGGTTGCGTGGACTAGTACATTTTCCTGACCGTACTTCTTGCATAGCTTCCAAAGTATTGCACCTGGTGTATGAAACAGAGTATAGCTTAACTTTCTGTAGTTCTAAAGCGAATCCAAGTTTACTTCTTTCCTCCGTGGGCTCACCGCATGCAGTAGTCAAACATACATGCCCACGCGTTCGGAATTACCGTACCCTAGTGGTGAGATTGCAGTTTCGAGTTGGGCTTGCCCGACTTGGCCTGCGGTGCCAACTTCCTTCTGCCATTGCGTCGCAAGCGCCTGGCCCGCTTCAGTTGCTGCGCTGATTGGCTGTTGCGGCACGGCAATCGCTGCAGTTTCATCGGTCCTCTCCTGCTTCTTGAGGACGGTCATCTTGGAGCCGCTCTTGTCACCCAGTTGCTCGGACATCCTCGGGCGCTTCTTGACCTGCCTTTTATCAATGCTCTGCGCTTGACGCTTGAAGTCCTCCACCAGGCCGGCGTACTGTTTCTGCGCGAGAAACGACCAAAGGCAGGCCTCATTTCAGGTAAAATAACAGGCCTCCTGATGTGCTCACACTGAAATGCTGGCGTTTTCAAGCGAAAATTTAAGTGTCCCGTTGAGCGGCCCCTTGAGCGAAATACGGCAGGCTAGTGAAGTGGTAGAAAGGCACACGCGACCTGTCACGGGTGACGCCATGTTGTGACGTCGTCATGTGGCGTCGTAATGACGTCACAGAATGCATAAAATTTAGACGTCAACATGATGTCATTGTTACGTCACATGACGACGTCATCAGATGACATCGTTGATTAGTCAAAGGTTCGCCGATCTCAGAGGTTGTGCGATATCACTTGAGGCGCAGAAAGCTTCGGGTGGGGGAAGAACATTGCAGTCAACTCGGAACGTAAAGTTAACTTGATGCGTGTCTTTCACACTGTGGCTCGTTATGCCTTGCAAGAAACGTAGTTCCCGATTGTATATAGGTTGCCGAGTCAACCTTAGCTGTCCCTGTAACGGACCCTAAGCCCTTCATACGAAAGCAGCTCAGAGCCTACTGGCAGCGCCTGGAACGCCTGGAGCTTACTGGCAACACAAAATAAATTACGTCTTAGTAAGCCCCATCTTGGTAACTGGCCACCGATACCTAAGACACGCCATACAGAAGTAACACTTTGCAGACTTAGGATAGGACACACACACAGTTCACACTCATACCTCTTGTGCGGTAGTGACCCACCCTTGTGTGATAAATGTGGCGAGACTCTTACTCTGCTTCATATCCTGCTGCGATGTACGGAGCTAGACGCTATCAGAAGAATGTATTTTCCATTATCATACCTACATGAAATCCGGCTCCATTCTGGTGTTTATAGGCATGGGACCTCTGTTTAAACACGAGTGACTCTTTGGATTTTTAAAAGACATACATATTTGTAACGCTATATTCCCCGGCATTTCGTAACGCGGCCTCTCAACAGATGTTGCTGCTGCGTTAGTTGTGTCAAGGAAGCACCTGTATCACGGCCTTTGGATTCAAAGGTGTTGAAGAAACAGTTGTGCTCATAAGGTCTCACATGCTGAAATCATGATCACTCGTCATTGGACACCCATACATCACTACGCGTGTCCCTGCCATTATTTTATACCATATTATATATAATGTAGTAGTGGGAAAAGAATGACGCGGACACCGATAGAATAAGAAATGAAGAAAGAAACTACGACTTTCGTTGGTTCGGCACTGTATATTCTCACTAACGTTTCGTCTGGTGGACCAGACTTTGACAAAAGTCTGGTCCACCAGACGAAACGTTAGTAAAAATATACAGTGCCGAACCAACGAAAGTCGTAATTTCTTTCCTCATGTCTTATATATATATATATATATATATATATATATATATATATATATATATATATATATATATATATATATATATATATATATATATTGTGATGGCGAAAAGCGGCACCGAGGCTCTGGCGCGCCGGGAGCTGATCGGGGCAGAGGTAGAAGAGGTTAGACAATAGAACAGCTGGCCCAGGATCAGGTGTTGTCTCTGTCTCTGTTCATTACCATGACGCAGTCTACGAAACCAGAACCGTAAGGCTGAAGCCACCTGTCATCGCGGACGTCGGCAGCGCCGATCTGTCCACCTAGGAACGCCGTCCACGCTTCCTCACTTATGGACACCACGGCCCGACCGCTGCTGCAGCTACCCATCAAGCCATGCCAGGACGACGTCCAGGCCTCCTCGGTGGCCCAAGGGCACGCTTACCCCGGCGCCGCCAAGACAGCGCAAGGCCTACCATTGCACGGGAATGCCGCTCACGCTTTCCGTTGCGAGAACCTCTCGCTCAGGAATTCATCGGCACCTGAGCTACTGAGGGGTGCTGAACAAGCTCCCTTTGGCAAGCATCCCGCCGCAGTGAGCACGGTGACCACCTCGTTCTCGGACGTCGCCGTTCGCTCCGCGTGCGGATCGCCCGAAAGTGCCGCCGAGCTTTTCCGTACCGTCGCGCGAATCCGCGTCACGGTAAACGCCATGACAGCGTCGAGCTCTGCCGCTTTTTCCTGTCATCTTGCCGGCGTTGAGTGCTATCAGTACCATGTTGGATGTAGCTGTCTCAAAAGACCTTGAGGCCAGCCCACCCGAGAACCGCAGAGAGTTGCGGCGTACTGTCACGCTGCTCTCAAACCAAATGGGCTGCTGGGCGTCGGCATACTCCGGATTTTCGCCTGTCGTACCACCATCGCCGGCTTTCTGCGAATTACCGGAGTTCCACGGCTTCCAGAACGACGACGGCAAGTCGGTGGCCACCATCAGCGCCCTCGGAGCTCGCGAGGCCTGGACGGACCAACAGAAATGGCGGGTGGCCATAGACCGCCTTCGAAACGGTGCCGCGGCGTGGCACAGGTACGAGGGCGTGATGCAGCAATCCTGGGACGAGTGGAGCACCAGGCTCATATCTGCCTTTGGACCGATGGACTATCACCTCTCTGCCACCACCCAGTCCATCCTGACCGCCACCACCGACGGAGCTCAGGAGAGATTTCACCTCGATGCTTCAGCTCTGCGCTACCGTTCACCACTTGAGCATTCAGATTCCGCGTCGGTATCTGACGCGCGTTCATCACAGCCAGAGACCACTACCGAATGCGGACCTCGGGAAGGGCGTCACTCCGACCACGCATCAGCCGGGTACGTTCCCGACTGTGCCGCTGTGCCCTGCAATACCCCCAGGGACTGCTTGGCGTTCCGCCAAGCGGGAGGCACAAAAACAGGCTGCAAGGTGGGCTTCGCGGTTCGGATCTCCGATTTCGCATCGGGATCCACCTTACGAACATCCGTGCAAGCAACCAATACCACCTCAAAGTCGGTACAGTCGGAGCCGCGGGCCCCCAGTTTATTTTCGCTCGTAGACATGGAGCTCCGACCGCCTGTACAATTACGATTACACAGATCAGACTTCGCAATGAATTTCCATAACCGGGTGGACGTTCCAACACCACAACTTGACCTGCACGCAGATAGCAGGAACATCCTCTCTGACCAGTTGCCGCCACATCTGCAGACTTCACGGCAGTCATTGGCCGAGTGTGGGAGCGTTTCGGCAGACGGAGCCGGCATCGGCCATTCCAGCTACATGGTGTGCGAGCTTCCTGAAGATGACAAGCGCGCCATTCTTACTCCCTGAGTATGGCCTGAACGCCGCATTGAGGACAACGAAGGTATTCTCGTCGCCATGGAACTAACCACTGATCGTTCGGACAGTGACGAACTCGGCCAAAGCATCGAGGTTCCGGCGAACAACTGCAACAACTTCGGCGTGGGATCCAGTAATGATTGCGTTCACACGTACAAATGTGGTACGGATACACCAAAGCTCATGCTTCGTTGTGGTGACCGCAGAACAAAGAAGGGCGATGACAGCAAGGAAGAGAGAGATGCGTCGCATCACGATAATCACATCCCGCAGTCTCTCCGAGCTTACACGCATTCTGTGTTGCGCAAGTATTTTCCGGCTCGGCATGCAAACATGGATAAACACCACGCCGCCAAACTGAGACGGTATAGTCGTCTGCTAGGCGTGCGACGACCGCTGCATAACACCCAGTGTCGCCAACCAGAGACACTTCTGGCCGATCCCCAAACCAAGTTCCAGCATGGTTGGGACCGTCCATCGCGATGCAGCCAGCACTGTCCACCAGAGGCACTGTCAACAGCTCCGCCCGCTCGCAGTCATGGCCGAGTGTGACGGCGAAAAGCGGCACCGAGGCTCTGGCGCGCGGGGAGCTGATCGGGGCAGAGGAAGAAGAGGTCAGACAATAGGACAGCTGGCCCAGGATCAGGTGTAGTCTCTGTTCATTACAAGATATATATATATATATATATATATATATATATATATATATATATATATATATATATATATATATATTGTAGCGAAGCATTCCTACTCAGTAATGGGTCGTCCTGTCGAGCGCCTTCCAGTGGGTCGTTCTCTTCTCTGAGAGCACGCCCCTCGTGCAGAGAGTCGGCCCCGCTTTGACTGTCGCTGCCGTGCGCCGTCGCTGAGTGCCCGTTAATAAACGTCTTGACAATTTGGTGGAGAGTGCTGTGCCCTTTAAACAACTGCGGTCCGCATTCGATGCCCTTGGAGCTTCGATCCCGTACCGTGCCTGCTACCATGACTCAAGACGCCGCCCAGCAAACCCCTCCTCTTGCACCGACGCCATGTCCGGGTGTCCCCCGCATCCGCGACCCTCCTATCTTCACCGGCGCGGATGGCACCGACGTCGAGGACTGGCTCGCGATCTACGAGCGTGTGAGCGTCCCTAATAAATGGGACGAGGCAGGCAAACTGAGCAACCTCGTTTTCTACCTCGCGGGTGTGGCAAGTCTATGGTATAACAACCACGCATCTGATTTCGCTACGTGGTCCGCTTTCAAGACCGCCATCATCGACGTCTTTGGCCGCCCTGCCGTTCGCAAGCTGCAAGCCGAACAGCGGTTACGTGAACGAGCCCAGCAGTCCGGCGAGACTTTCACGAGCTACATTGAAGACGTGCTCGACTTGTGCAAGAAAGCCAACGCAACCATGTCTGAAGCCGACAAGATCCGGAACATCATGAAAGGCATCGACGACGATGCCTTCACCATGCTACTCGCCAAAAACCCTCGCACTGTGGCAGAGGTCATCACGCTGTGCCAAAGTTACGAGGAGCTACGCCGGCAGCGGCTGATGACGCGTCGACCTCCATCACGCGACGCCGATCTCGCTGGCTTGTCGGCCGTGTCGGACCACTCCGTCTTACTCGCCGAAATCAAGTCATTCGTCCGGGAGGAAATTGCCCGCCAGTTCTCCTTACTGGCCTTCTCTCACCCGCAGGATGTTGTACAGTCGTCGACCACACTGCTGCCTCCCCTACGCCGGGCTATTGAGCAGGAAATCGCTCACTGTCACCGATGCGGCCTCGTCCGGTCGCACGAGACCAGGAAAACTAGTCGTCGCAGTCCAAGAGGCAAGGGCTGCGACGCTATCGAACAGCCAAAGCCCTCAGCAAAGCCCATCAAACGTAGTAGACGTGTTTGTAGATGGTGTGCGCACATCGGCCCTTGTAGATACTGGAGCTGCCGTTTCCGTTATGGACGCTAAATTTAGCCGACTACTACGAAAGGTGACGACGCCACTTTCCGGGCTCTCCCTCCGTACAGCCAGCGCTCACAGTATTCACCCGACAGCGGTGTGCACAGCCCGTGTCGTGATTCAGGACGCTCTGTACGCCGTCGAATTCATCATAATTTCCTCATGCTCTCACGACGTCATCCTGGGATGGGATTTTCTCGCCCGTCACGCCGCCGTAATTCGTTGCGCACCAGCCGAAATAGAGCTCTCACCATTCGCAGATTTGGCGCCGGCGGACAGTACACCGGCTGTGACCAAGGTACTCGTCAAAGACGACACCACACTTCCTGCAAACTCGTCAACGGCTGTGTCAGTCTGCTGCACTGGACTCACCAACGCCGTTGCACTCCTCTCTCCATCTGACCGCGTCTTCACTAGAAAAGGCTTGTTGGTGCCATTTGCGACCGTGCAAGTCATTCAGGGCGACACCGACATTTTTGTTACGAACCCATCCCCGTACATTGTTAGGTTGGTGCGAGGGGAATGTCTCGGCGGAGCTGAAGCCCTCGAAGACGCACAAGTTATGGACGCACCGGGTGACACGCACTGCGCCAACTCCCATTCGCTCAGTGCTGTTTCCACATCTGATTCGTCACCCGCTGATTATTTGGTTCCTCGATTGCTGAACACCTTACGTCGGTCGAGCGTTCCCAGCTTCTATGCCTGTTGGAAGAATTTCGTTCTTCGTTCGATGTAGCGCAAACTTCTCTCGGCCGCACGTCTGCTGTCACGCATCGCATCGACACTGGCGCCCAACCACCACTGCGGCAACGTCCATATCGCGTGTCGCCAACAGAGCGTCGTGTAATTACCGAGCAAGTCGAAGACATGCTTCGCCGCGATGTTATTCGACCCTCAAACAGCCCGTGGGCTTCTCCTGTCGTTCTCGTTGCGAAGAAGGACGGCTCTGTGCGGTTCTGTGTGGACTACCGACGACTCAATAAGATCACCCGTAAGGACGTCTATCCCCTACCTCGAATAGACGATGCCATTGACAGCCTGCAAGGAGCAGAGTTCTTTTCATCGCTCGATTTGCGCTCAGGGTACTGGCAAGTCCCCATGGCTGATGACGCTCGACCGAAGACAGCGTTTGTCACACCCGACGGCTTGTACGAATTCAACGTCATGCCGTTTGGGCTGTGCAATGCGCCTGCGACCTTTGAGCGCATGATGGATACCGTTCTGCGCAACTTGAAATGGCACACGTGCCTATGCTACCTCGACGACGTCGTCGTTTTCGCCCCGGACTTCTCAACACACCTTCAACGCCTCCGGCAGGTTTTGACGCGCTTGAGCGATGCCGGACTACAACTGAATCTCAAGAAGTGCCGATTTGCAGCACGGCAGCTGACGATACTAGGATACGTGGTGTCCAAGGACGGCATCCTCCCAGATCCAGCCAAGCTTCGGGCCGTGACAGAGTTCCCCAAACCTACGTCCGTCAAAGAACTGCGCAGTTTCGTAGGAATATGCTCCTACTTTCGGCGCTTCATCCGAAACTTCGCGACTATAATATCACCGCTGACGAAGCTCCTTGGAAGTAACGAGCCCCTCAATTCGTGGTCGTCAGAGTGCGACGACGCTTTCGCAAAGCTCCGTCGTTTGTTGACGTCTCCTCCCATTCTACGCCACTACGACCCTACGGCCCCTACAGAGGTACACACGGACGCCAGCGGTGTTGGCCTCGGTGCTGTCCTTGCGCAGCGCAAACCTGGGTTCCCGGAATATGTTGTCGCATATGCAAGTCGTACGCTTACTAAAGCCGAGACCAACTACACCGTCACGGAGAAAGAATGCCTGGCAATCATTTGGGCCCTTACAAAGTTCCGACCTTATTTGTATGGTCGCCCGTTTGATGTCGTGACCGACCATCATGCACTGTGCTGGTTGTCGTCATTGAAGGATCCCTCAGGCCGTCTTGCCCGTTGGGCACTTCGCCTGCAAGACTACGACATCCGCGTGCTGTACCGCAACGGACGTCAGCATGCTGACGCCGACGCCCTGTCGCGCTCTCTCTTGCCTGACGACAATGCCCACAACTCAGCGTCTCACTTTGTCGTTTCCTCCATCGATATTCACACCATCGCTACCGAGCAGCGCAAGGATCAATGGATTGCCTCACTGATAGACTTGCTGACTGATCCATCGGCCACACCATCCACTCGCTTTTTGCGTCGTCAAGCCCACCATTTCGCCGTTCGCGACGACCTGCTCCACCGACGCAATTACAACGGCGACGGCCGCCAGTGGCTACTAGTAATACCCCGCAGTCTGCGTTATGACATATGCGAGTCGTTCCACTCTGATCCGCAGTGTGCACACCCTGGGGTATCGAAAACCTACCACCGCATTCGCCAACGTTACTTTTGGCGAGGGATGTACCGCTACGTGGAGAAGTTCGTTCGCTCCTGCATCGATTGTCAGCGCCGCAAAACTTCAACGCACCTGTCGCCAGCAGGTCTGCAACCTCTACCTTGCCCTGACCGACCGTTTGGGCGCGTTGGCATCGATTTATATGGGCCACTTCCCCTGACGTCCGCTGGTAACCGCTGGGCCATCGTCGCTGTAGACCACCTCACGCGATACGCTGAAACTGCTGCCCTCCCTGCGGCTACAGCGAGCGATGTGGCTTCCTTCCTGCTCCACCGATTCATGCTGCGTCACGGTCCACCCCAGGAGCTGCTCAGTGATCGAGGCCGTGTCTTCTTGTCGGAAGTCGTCGAAGCCATTCTCAAAGAGTGCAACGTTGTTCACCGCAAAACTACTGCTTACCACCCGCAGACGAATGGCCTCACCGAACGCTTCAACCGCACGCTAGGCGACATGCTCTCGATGTACGTCGCCGCCGACCACACGAATTGGGATGTCATTCTGCCCTTCGTCACGTACGCCTACAATACCGCTCCTCAGAGCACTACTGGTTTCTCACCATTTTTCTTATTGTATGGCAGGCACCCGTCGCACACCATCGACACAATCCTTCCCTACAAGCCGGATCGATCTGAATGTGCGCCTATTTCTGCCACAGCCAGACTTGCTGAGGAGTGTCGCGAGCTCTCCAAGACCTTTACTACGAATAGCCAAGAGCGGCAGAAAAGTATTCGCGGTGACACCGCCAGTTCTGCGTCCACGTTCCTTCCTGGAGCGCTCGTATGGCTCTCGGTCCCTACCACTGCACCTGGCCTCTCTTCCAAACTACTGCCCAAATACGAAGGCCCCTACCGTGTCGTCGAACGCACATCCCCGGTGAACTACCTCATCGAACCCACCGACCCATCTTTGGACATGCGCCGTCGAGGGCGCGACATTGTCAACGTGGCGCGCCTGAAGCCCTACCATGACCCGCTCATAGTGACAAGTTGCTAGGTCGCCAGGCGGCTCCCTTTTCGTAGCCGGGGAAATTGTAGCGAAGCATTCCTACTCAGTAATGGGTCGTCCTGTCGAGCGCCTTCCAGTGGGTCGTTCTCTTCTCTGAGAGCACGCCCCTCGTGCAGAGAGTCGGCCCCGCTTTGACTGTCGCTGCCGTGCGCCGTCGCTGAGTGCCCGTTAATAAACGTCTTGACAATATATATATAAATTGTGAAAGACTTCGTACTACGAAAAGGAAACAAATATTTATTTTACCCCGACAGTTTCGGCTGGAGGACCAGCCTTCTTCAAAGGATGTAAGGCTGGTCCTCCAGCTGAAACTGTCAGGGTAAAATAAATATTTGTTTCCTATATAGTAGTACGAACTCTTTCACAAAAAAATCACACCATCTCCCGCTGAAGGGGACCATGAGGCGACGCATGTAGAGCCCGCGTTTCAGAGGTGGAGTGGTGAGCGGTAAAGGAGAGGGGGAAGGGAAAGGAGAGGGTAAAGGGGAGAGAGAAAGGGAAGGGGAGAGGTGATGTGGAGAGGGGAGGGGAGAGGGGAAAGGGGGAGGGGAGAGGGGAAAGGGGAGGGGAGAGGAGGAGTGGAGGGGGCAGGGGAGGGGTGGGAAAGGGAAAGGGGAGGGGGAAAGGTGATGTGGGGAGGGGAGAGGGGAAGTGGAGAAGGTTTGCGCATGCGCAGTAAGGGCGGTCACGCCGCACACCACCCCCACCACCACCACCGGATTGAACTCCGCTATAAGATGCTTCACATCTAATATATATATATATATATATATAGCGCGTGATTTGAAGGCATCTTTACAGCCACGTTACATTCCATCATGGAAAGCATTGGTCAACGCCAACACCACATCAAAAATCCTACATCCTAACATTGCAAATCACTGGCCACCGTAAATATCCCATCGTCATTTCTGGCGCTCTTTGGCCAACAGCGGCCGTTGTGCCATGAAATTTCATATATCATCATCATCCGATTGTATATAGAAGGAGTGTTCAAATGAAAAGGTACGAAACATCGTAACAGCATGACCGTTTACATAGATGCCTATGGCGCTATGGGAGAATGTAACGAGATATCTAGGGATGCGATTGGAGTCTCAGCCGTGGATCGGAGCATGCGGGGGCGCCCGCATGCGCAGGAGAGAGCAGAGGCTTTTATAAAGAGCGCCGTTTAATTGACGTGGCAGTGCGTGTGAAGACAGGATGGTGTTTGCAAAATTCGGCGATTGAGGAGTAGCGGGGCGTTATTCGATTTCTGACAGCGGAAGGTTTAACACCTCGGCCACCATTCATCGGCCACCATTCATCGCCTGGGATTTCCACGTGTTCGGTCTCCTGGCAAAAAAAAAAACAAAAAAAAACACACACACACACACATGAAAGGAAGCGCTTCGACTAGGACGGCGAAATCAAAGACGCTGTGATGGATTGGGTGGAAACAGGAATTCTGGAAACAAAGAATCTTTCGGCTCTTTCATCAATGTGATCGTTGCGATCAGGCACATAGTGCATACTCTGAACAAATTCTTCATTTATACCCACAGTGTCGTTTCGTACCTTTTCATTTGAACACCCCATGTATAACTTAATGCATTACTAAGTGTGCAGCAGGATTTCGCCTTCATGTGTTACATATCGAGTGTGAGATGATTTCGAACTTTTTTTTTATAGAGAGACCGTCAGAGGCTATTCTGGATCCTTGGATAACAGTGTTCTGTAACATCTATTACATCGCTTTCTGTGTGAATGCTCTGCATTTCACCTGTAGCTATAGCTATAGAAATATGTCCAAAGAAAATATTGCTAGGCCCAAGGCTCCCATCACTGTAGCTTACAACCCCTTCAGACATACTGTTTAAATATACGCTGTAAATCTGGATACTTATATGCACCATTTGAACTCGCTCTTTTACCACGTTAGGACATTGCAAACAAGTGAGCACAGAAAAAAGGACGACGCCGATACAATCACGAATGCCAAAAAATAAAGACAAGCATTGATCGCTGATGATATGCGGTGGTTTTCGCCGCAAGGGCTACTGGGTATTATAATTAGGAAAAGCGGCAACATGTAGCGGCTTGTGTTGCCTTTGTGTCCCGCGTGGATTTGCGGTTATCTTTCCAATCATGAATCACCAAATGGTCTGCACTCACCCGCCACAGTGGTCTAGTGATTACGGTGCTCGACTGCTGACCCGAAGGTCGCGGGATCAAATCCCGGCCACATTTTCGATGTAGGCGAAAATGCTTGAGGCTCGTGGACTTAGATATAGGTGTTCGAAATTTCCGCAGCCCTCCACTACGGCGTCCCTCATACTCATATCGTGGCTTTTGGGACGTTAAATCCCCACAATTAAATTAAACTGGTCTACACCCATACTATTCTAAGCTACTGAGTATTCCTTTTTTTCGACGTAGTGAAGCTTGTCCTAAGTTGCGCGCTTATCTACCCTTAGCAGAAACCGACTACCCCAGCAACATGACCTGGGTGTGTTCAGATAAGGACAGACCAAGGGGGGTCCCGACTATTTTTTGTTTTGCACGAAATTTTTATATGGGCTGGGCAAATGTCTCTATAGAAAGGAATGAACCTTCGTTTTGCGGAAATTATCACGGATTTCTAGGAAAAAATTCGCGTTTCACAACAGGTGGAAAAAGGCAATTCTGCAACTTTCAGATTTCACAACTTTGGAGGCCTATCACTAAAAACTTAACGCATTGTGGACATCAGTGTTAATTTTTCGTAAATCTTCAGCAATAGTACGATCGGCCTACGGAAATTTAAATTTGTGTGACTGACAGTACATTTTTGAAAAATTGCCAAACTTTGATTTTTGAGCGGCTGCCTCTGGCTGACCCCAAATTCAAGGGTCTTTTTTCGCAGTTTTCGCTAAAGCGCTGAAGCTGAAAATATTTCTCGCAAGTCTACGAAAGGTTTTTCGCTAATTAAGCAAAACGTTATGCGACTACACTGCATATTTATTTCGTTATAAAATCCCAAAAATGCCATAATTCCAAAACTAGCGAAAATTGCAACATTTTAGGGTCGTTTTAAAAAAAATAATCATCACCGATTTTTATGAAAATGATGGACTATACCCGGCCATGACTGCTAAATATTGTGCTGCAAAAATATGTTGCATTATTTTGTTTGAAGTGAGAAAATTGAGCTTATTTTAATACCCATGTATGGTCTTAACATCAATGTGTGGCGTTCTTATGATAAAATAAATTTAATAGACATATTTAGTTCGTAGCTCGCTTTTCTGGTTTTAATAATGACGATTGACCCAGCTTGTGTCTTTTTGAGCGCTTTGAGTCACAGAAAAGCTGAGCTTGAATTTTCAGAGCTCCCCTGTCGGTGTCCCTACCAGTACATTGAGGCAGCCGGCGCCCGAGAGCGCGTACAAATGAGAGCTCGTGGTGTAGAGTGCAAATTTTTCTGCACGTCAACCATTTTAGTTCACATCATACCACCTGTCTAACGCAAAAGAGATTTAACTAGTATTTCCCTAACAGTACGGGAAAATGTTATTGTTGCGTTAGTGTGCCTAGACCCAATTGCTCGCTGCTGGGTGGTAGAGAAAGGGGGCCCGAAATGTGAGGTTCGCGTTTGTTTCTTTAAGGAATATGATTATAACTTGCCCTAAGACTACTTGAGGGCCATATTTCGATGAAAATCCTGCAAAAATATCTTCCTATACTTTATTAATAATAAAAGCCTTCGTGTTACCATCTTCAACTGCGTACTTACCCTGATTTTCTTCCATCAAGCAACGAAATTTATGGACTAGAGCTGGTTACAATAATGTACAGGTGGCTCGAGCATTACCATTGTATGGGAATATTAAGACCGTTGCGGTCTTAATATTCCGATGAATTTATCATTCGCAGAAACGGGTTGAGATGGTGGGAATGAGGGAGTTATGAATCTACAAGAAGCACGTTCATGTTGCGCATTAAATAGTTTATTCACGTCACCTAGAATGAGTAATATCCATTCGGGCAATCAAATTTTGCACACTGCAGATTCACAACTCGTTCCACTCTGTGTCTGCGCACCGCGCTACGTACAGGAAATTCCCTTGGTCCGATTTCATGTGTTTGCACATGTGGGTTGCCTGAATACCTTGAACCCGTCTGGCAAGTTTCCATTCCTCCTTCTTCAGTTCTCTGAAGGCTTCCACTTCACTCTCGCTTTTTTGGTTTTAATAATGACACCCAAAAAACTGCTTTTCAGGGGTGAGGGGAACGCTCTCTCCTGTCTGGGTCCGAGCGTTGCAGGCGCACCGCGGTGCGTCTCGCATTTCACGACGGTCACGTGTTCTCCGTCACATGTTCTCGGAGTGCTTGGCTGTTATACGTACTTTTGTTTCCCTCTCTTGCGGGTGGCATTCAATTACGCTCTGGTCTTGCTGTACGCGCTCTCGCGTGCCTGCTGCCTCAATGTGCCGTAGTATGGATACAGACAGATGAGCTCTGAAAATTTAAGCTCAGCTTTTCTGTGACTCAAAACGGTCAAAAAGACACAAGCTGGGTCCATCGTCATTATTAAAACCAAAAAAGCGAGAGTGAAGTGGAAGCCTTCAGAGAACTGAAGAAGGAGGAATGGAAACTTGCCAGACGGGTTCAAGGTATTCAGGCAACCCACATGTGCAAACACATGAAATCGGACCAAGGGAATTCCCTGTACGTAGCGCGGCGCGCAGACACAGAGTGGAACGAGTTGTGAATCTGCAGTGTGCAAAATTTGATTGCCCGAATGGATATTACTCATTCTAGGTGACGTGAATAAACTATTTAATGCGGAACATGAACGTGCTTCTTGTAGATTCATAACTCCCTCATTCCCACCATCTCAACCCGTTTCTGCGAATGATAAATTCATCGAAATATTAAGACCGCAACGGTCTTAATATTCCCATACAATGGTAATGCTCGAGCCACCTGTACATTATTGTAACCAACTCTAGTCCATAAATTTCGTTGCTTGATGGAAGAAAATCAGGGTAAGTACGCAGTTGAAGATGGTAACACGAAGGCTTTTATTATTAATAAAGTATAGGAAGATATTTTTGCAGGATTTTCATCGAAATATGGCCCTCAAGTAGTCTTAGGGCAAGTTATAATCATATTCTTTAAAGAAACAAACGCGAACCTCACATTTCGGGCCCCCTTTCTCTACCACCCAGCAGCGAGCAATTGGGTCTAGGCACACTAACGCAACAATAACATTTTCCCGTACTGTTAGGGAAATACTAGTTAAATCTCTTTTGCGTTAGACAGGTGGTATGATGTGAACTAAAATGGTTGACGTGCAGAAAAATTTGCACTCTACACCACGAGCTCTCATTTGTACGCGCTCTCGGGCGCCGGCTGCCTCAATGTACTGGTAGGGACACCGACAGGGGAGCTCTGAAAATTCAAGCTCAGCTTTTCTGTGACTCAAAGCGGTCAAAAAGACACAAGCTGGGTCAATCTTCATTATTAAAACCAGAAAAGCGAGCTACGAACTAAATATGTCTATTAAATTTATTTTATTATAAGAACGCCACACATTGATGTTAAGACCATACATGGGTATTAAAATAAGCTCAATTTTCTCAGTTCAAACAAAATAATGCAACATATTTTTGCAGCACAATATTTAGCAGTCATGGCCGGGTATAGTCCACCATTTTCATAAAAATCGGTGATGATTATTTTTTTTAAAACGACCCTAAAATGTTGCAATTTTCGCTAGTTTTGGAATTATGGCATTTTTGGGATTTTATAACGAAATAAATATGCAGTGTAGTCGCATAACGTTTTGCTTAATTAGCGAAAAACCTTTCGTAGACTTGCGAGAAATGTTTTCAGCTTCAGCGCTTTAGCGAAAACTGCGAAAAAAGACCCTTGAATTCGGGGTCAGCCAGAGGCAGCCGCTCAAAAATCAAAGTTTGGCAATTTTTCAAAAATGTACTGTCAGTCACACAAATTTAAATTTCCGTAGGCCGATCGTACTATTGCTGAAGATTTACGAAAAATTAACACTGATGTCCACAATGCGTTAAGTTTTTAGTGATAGGCCTCCAAAGTTGTGAAATGTGAAAGTTGCAGAATTGCCTTTTTCCACCTGTTGTGAAACGCGAATTTTTTCCTAGAAATCTGTGATAATTTCCGCAAAACGAAGGTTCACTCCTTTGTATAGAGACATTTGCCCAGCTCATATAAAAATTTCGTGCAAAACAAAAAATAGTCCGGACCCCCCTTGGTCTGTCCTTATCTGAACACACCCACCTCTTAATATCCCTTCTCATTGGCTTGCCGAACCTATGTAAAAAAGGAAGACGACGACTGCGATTAGAGACGACAATTCCTAGGTGTACCACTCACCTGGGGCGGCTTCCTTTTCGAAGTCCTCGTTGACGCCATTTGTCCGAGGAATGTGCCTCGCGAAGACTCCGGTCACGGCCGTTCGGGTAAGAGGGCGCTCTGAAAATACACCGCAAATGCATTTTGACGCGTTGTTCTCGCTCTCATATGTACTCAAACGGGGTACAGTCAAACGCTTTATAACGAAGTTCTCGGGACCTGGAAGATCCCTCGGAATACAGGTGAGTTTGCGTGCACGTGCGCGGTGTACTCCATTAAGTGGGGAGGGGGCAAGCTTTACCGTAGCGCTCCCAGTCTCCAGTTAGTCTATCCTGAAGGAAAGCAAGTTTCGTAATGGGTGCAACAATGAAAATGATGCCATGATGAGCTTCTCACAACGGCCTGCCTTTGGTTCCCAGCTTTCTGAGGGTAAAATGGGAAGTAAACCGTACTTGGAATGCAACATCAGTCGCCCTCGGCTGCCGTTATCGCCAGAAAACCTGCGTAACAAAGTCAGGGAATGGGGGCATATTGGGTGCACACCAGATATGGTGACCGAGGCGACCGAGAGATGTCGGTGGCTAGGGCATTAAGGCATTTGTACAGAGAAATTAGCGCAGCTTGCACTAGGTCGCTTGCACTAAGTCGCCAATTCATTTATGTTAGGACACAAGTGAATCGGCGATTGGGTCTAGTAAGCGATGGCTGAAAAAAAGAATTCATTGTGCAGCAACTCTCAGAATGAAAAGGTCTTAGAGTTCTAGAGGGGGGCACAGGGGACTGGTCTGAACTGTCAACACAAACGGTGGATCATAAAGATAGCCAATAAAAAGCTTCGTGGCATTATACTCGAAGACAACTTTTCTTGGCAGGGCTATGGAAGCTACAGATCCGAAACGCATGCTTGCCAGCGCGCTAAGAAATAGTGCCTAATTTTATTGATTATTTTCTCAATTGGTTTAAATAAATACTGCTTGATTTCTTATGAAATTAAAACAGTTAAAGGGAGTCGTAGGTAAACTAAAAAGGATCACTCTACAAGAATTCCTTGATTTTTTTTCCATTTCTTAGACAGCACCACGTTTTCTGCATGCTCTCCGTAGTAAACATGGCGTCCCCGATGTCTCTTGGTACGTGTGCTGCTGAAAACTCCCCGTTTGCTTCTCCAAGAAACATATCATCAAAATGTGACCCTGAAACGTTCACTGAACGATCGAAGTGTCACTGTACCGTTCACATTTTTTTTGTGTATACGCTTTTCTAAACGCGTTAACGCTGCCAACAAGAAAAACCGAAACTGGAACTGAAATCAGCTGCAAGGTGCTGTACTAATAACGAAGTAAGAGTAATGCACGGAACCCCCGCGCCTCCGTAGCCTTCGCTTCACTGCCATGAATGATGTCCACTGCTAAGATGAGCTGTCCCCGAGTTTAACCATCGCTTTGAGGAAAAAATTTAGACGCACAAGCACTACCAGAAGAGGAAACACATGCTCCTAGGGAGCACAGTTAGGAAGCACGAACTTTCTATTCGAGACAATTTGTCGGCACATTTGCGTGAACATTTTAATTCCAGCTAGTGTGAGGCGAGGTTTTCCAGCGTTTCCGTTCTTGCCAAACGCTTTGATGCTCTCGCCCGGGGAAATAATGGAAGCTTTTTGGATAATAAAGAAAGGCGAATTGTGTTTTCGTGACACACCTGTGGTTTTTGCGCACGTCTGAGTTTGAATTTCGTACTTCTTTGCTGGATTAGAAATGGCTTTGCAATGTCCTCGTGTTTGATGTTCACTGGCTAAGTGAGGCAGTGCTGCTTGCTCATCTGTCGTGTGGTCTTATATATTGTTTACTGTTCTCCTGCGAATAACATCAGCTGTGAGTGACACTCTTTTCTTGCGTTTCGCATTTTTTAGTGGTGCTTAGGCGTATAAATGTTTCCTCAAAGTTATGTACCAACCAGCCCGGCAACAAGTTCTTCTAAGTTACTTTTAACCGTCGCCCAGAATCAAAGGGGATACTCCTATTATACATCCACACATGTGAGTTATTGAGCGGTGAGGGAGATGCAGCCGAAAGAGCTACAGCGAAATTCAGAAAAGGGTAATTCCCCCCCCCCCCCCCCGCCCCCCAGAAAAAAAAGAAGTGTCACCTGAAATCACGTCCTGGACTTACCAGTGCGTTCCAAAGCTGCGGGACACCTGAATTGAGGAAGCCTTGCGTCTGCAAGCTGCAGGCCGACGTCCAGTGCGGTTGAGTCGGCGAGCACGTCGCTGCCGTTGACCGAGGCTCGTCAGTACGGCAGCGAGGTCGAGGGTGCCAGAATTGTATCCGACACTGGCAGGACGCGGCGGCACTGTCGGCTTCGCTTTGGACTCGTCGAAGGCTTCCGAAAGAAATCGGGAACGCGGAGAGCAAAAACGATGCACCCGTCGCCAAGGGTTCTCTTCTTCTTCTCTTCCTCATGCGTCAGCATGCGGCCAAGCATACATTAACGTTCGGCGATAGTGGTGATGATTACATATATTAGTACACGCACGAAGCGCGAGAGAAATAGGCAGTACAACAAGAAAACAAGCTGGTAAAAATCGAATCGTATGTTTGTTGTGGTTTTACAAAGGATATGCGCACGGTGTTTCATTAAACCTTCGCCTGGGCGCGTGGTACCGCAGCGGCGAGGCTCCGAGCGGGCGCAGCGGCGATGCCTCTCCGCAGCAGATCACGTGTCGTGACGTCACGCCTTTCACACTTGCGCTCCGGCGGCTCAAGGGTCATTGCGACGCGATGACCTTGACGTAGTGGAGCTTTCGGTCTAAAATTGAGTAATGTTCCTAAGGGGAAGGGTCGCAGTGTGCGAATAATTCAATGGAACCAGTTATTTCCTCACTTTCGTACAACAGTGGACAGCGAACCGCAGAGAACATTAGCCAGCAGTTAGCGCAGAGTTCGCCATATTTTGAGGCCCGTGCAGTTTCCCAATGAAATTTTCTTTGAAGATCAATTAATTTTGTAGTTCATATCTTGTGGTTTAGCCATGTTTTACACCATACCTTTTCTTTGTTAATTTATTTGAACAGTGTTTCTTCCCTAAATTTAGTCGCGCAAATGTTGTGCTTTGGGTGAAATAAAGAAGGACTTTGTATAAAATAGTATTTAACGTTGGGGGTGATAGGCGAGCAAGAGCCGCTTTAAATGATCAAAAAAAAAAATCGAAGAGCCTCTTTTACAAAAGCCAAATCCACTTAGCTGTCACATCTACGCAAACTTTACGCCGAAATTGAATCTACAGACCTTTTATTCTTATCCCGTCGAAGATTCGTCTCAGAGAAAAAATTCGATCAATTAAATATATCAGCAACTTTATCACTTGCGGGTACTAAACTGGGTTATAGTCACCGAAACGGCAGTGCGGCGAAATATTCCCTCGTACTGCGCGAGCGCGCTGAATAAAAACTTTGTCGCTGGCTATGCTACTCCTCAACGGAGGCTGGTCTGCACGCTTCATCTTTGTGTTCGTATTAAAGGGCCCCTCACCAAGCCACATAGCAAATTTTAGTTAGACGCTGGAAGTTGTTGTGTGCCGAATAAAGAGCAGTATGCCGCAAGAAGTTTTCAAATCGGTTCATTACGAGCTGAGAAAAACAATAATTTGTAGCGGCGCAAAACCATGATGCGAGGAGGCGAGTTCGAAACCCTTGCCACTCGCCTCGTGTAGCCTTAGCAAGCCAAATCCCTTCCTTGCCCTCTTCACTTCACACATACGCATGAACACGTCATGCGCATGTATGGTCACGTGCGCATGACGTGCCCGAACCAGCCCGAGCACGCGAGCGGCGTTGCACGGCAGCTACCTTTTTTTTATGTAGCGGCCATGGGCGTTTTGTCGGCGTTCTCTGTGGTGTACTGCCTGTTTCTGCGGGACGGGCATGAAAGTTGAGACATTTGCACGGGCACGAGAGTGGCCGTATCATGAGCCAGTGCCGCATTAACGTTTACTTGGACGCGGTAGAATAAATGAGCATAACGAGTGCTCGAACGCGCCAGAACATTACTTTCGTTTCCAGGGCTGGCGTCTGCTCGATGCGCTAACCGCGGGGACACGAACGCATGGGAAAGGGAGGCACGTTAGCCCCGCATCTCGCTGCAATTCACGAAAAAAAAATGAAAAAGACGCACACATTCCCTATGTGTGTCTCATTATTTCTCTCAAGTTTTATTAATCTATTCAACCAACAAATTACACAAACTACACATGCCGTGTCAAATAATTATCGCAGTGTCACGTGCTACTGCTGGCGACGTCAGAGCACAGTCGTCTACGTAGAGGAGCGACGTCACAGCACTACCATCTGCGTAGGGCCATTTTCTCATGTACGTCATCCCCTCATTCTCTAAAGCGCGCGCCCGCGAGAGGAAGGGCAAGCAGCGTTCACCTGGAAATTTGACCCATTTCCGCGGCGCGTAGCGTTGCAAATTTTGGCAGACGTGATCGTGAACGCCCAGAGTATACATTGCGCTCGTCAGATCAAAATTGTCAAACCTGGTGAGGGGCCCTTTAAGGCGAAAACAATGGATGCCTCATCAAACGCGAAACTTGACAGTCGGCGTTGGCGGCATCAACACGGCTGAGGCAAAAATTCATCGTCACGTGTTGACGTTACCATATGACGTCATCGTGAGGTCACATATTGCCCGACTTGCAACGTCATCATGACGCTATCATGACTCCTCTATGACGTCATCACATGACTCTGTCGCTTGGTGAAAGGTGGGCCGATCACGGAGGCAGTGCAAAACCACGTTCGGTGCAGAAAGCTTAAGAAGAGTGGCGGGGCAGGATGAATACATCGACTCAGAAGCGAAAGAAGAAGGCTTTCGCGTTCGAGTTGTCTTAAGACCGGGAGAGTGGTAGATATAAAAGGCGCGTCTGTAAAGCCTCCAGAGAGTCTGTGACCGTGGCGCTCATTCCACCTCCGGCTCTCGAGCGCATCGGACGCGGGATGTCTTGCTCCGTTGGAGCGGTGTTGGCGGCCCAGGCGGGTCGCGGTAACAGGATTTCTTCAGCAAAGGGTGAAGATTATCAGGTGATTTTGCCTTCTCTGCCGACAGGACGCATCGTAGCCAACACGGTGTTTATGCATGGTGACCCGAGGGCCAGACCTTTTCGCATCGAAGACTACAGGGACACGCTCGCTAAACTTGGTGCGCTCCCCGACGTTGTTGCGTTGGGGGCTTACCAGATGAACCACGTGTGGGCTGTTACGCTGAAAACTGCCGAGGCAACGAGTAAGCTCCTGGCTGCTAAGGATGTAAAAGTGAAAGACCGCCCATGTCTGCTCATCGACCCCGACAACCAGGGCCTGCGCATCAAGATTCATTGGGTGCTGCACGGCGTCTCTGATGAAGATGTGCGCGTTGCATTTTTGCCTTATGGAAGGGTGACCGAAGTCACGCGGGAAAAATGGCGTGCATATGGCGTCACTGAGAAAGCGTCCACGACGAGGACCGCGTCGCTGAAGCTGAAAAGCGGCATTAAAATTGATGATATTCCGCATCAGCTGAAGATCGCGGGCGAGATGGCCTTGGTTGTCGTGCCGGGCAGGGCGCCTTTGTGTCTACGATGCAAGAATACAGGCCACATACGTCGAGACTGTCAAGTGCCACGTTGCAACCTGTGTCGCCGTTTCGGTCACGATGAGGCGCAGTGCACTAATTCAGTCGCATCATACGCCGCCGTGACAGCGCCTGCTAAAAACGATGACCTCGCAGAACACATGATGGACGAGGCTGACGCAGAGGAAACAGCGCGAGGGACCGGTAACAACGTTTCGACAATGACAAAACTAAGCCCTCCCTCGGATGAAGGTGAGCAGATCGTCAGTAAGGAGACCATGGGCGAAAGTTCTCCCAGTGGCGGCGACGCTTCGCGCGTTCCCACGACCACGGAGGCAGCGGGCAGCGCAAGTTCAGAAAAGAGGATGACAAGTTCCCACGAGACGCTATCTATGGACGTAACGGGGTCTGCAACTCCTAGTGCTGTCGTGAAGAGATCTCGGGAGGACAATTGCGACGCGCATGATGCTTTTGACGACGCCATAGGCGGCGAACCACCGGCGAAGACAGCGACGACGCGAAGGCTTCGTTATCGACCACGGCCGAACATCTCGGTCGAGGCCGAACGGAGTGCGGCGGATGAGACGCCGCCGCATACCTGATGTTCCGCTCAACTGGACGCTGACTGCCTTGTTGTTTTGTAAGGTAAGCGTCTTGCTCCCGGCCTCCCCTTTTTAATCAGCCATGAATTTTAATAAGACGCTTCGTGTAGCTACTATAAACGTTAGAGGGCTAGCTGCAAAAAGAAAACAGAATCAGTTGTACCGATTGGTCAGTGAATATGAACTAGATTTAATAGCGGTTCAAGAAACTAAGGTTGCTGGTAAAGCGGAGGCCGAGAGCATGGTGCGGCCGTTTCTAGCTCGGTATCATGCTTTAGTTAATCATGCAGTTGGCACATCGGCTGGGTGCGTGTTATTTGTACGGCAGGCACTAAATGTTAAACTGCAGGCAGTGACCACCAGTGTGCCAGGACGGATCGTGGTATGTGATTTTGTGTTAGCGTCGCTTGAGTGGCGAGTTACCTGCGTTTACGCTCCCACTAGTGCAGAAGAAAGGCGCGAATTTTTTGATCAAATCAGACAACATTGTGTTAGTGAAAAACGAGTTATACTATTAGGGGACTTTAATTGTGTATTGTCAGCACAAGATAAATCAAGTAAACGGCCCTTCAGAGACGCTAGTACGGCCGTTCTCAGTGAGATATTGGAGTTGAGCAACTTGGTAGACGTTGCTGATTGTCTTGGTGGTGGGCGCACACCCCGTTTCACTCATTTCCAGGGGAGCAGCCACGCCCGCTTGGATAGAGCCTATGTTGGGCCCGAGCTCATACACCTGTGTCAAGAGTATCGTGTGGAGTGCGTGTCATTTAGCGATCACTGCTTAGTCAGTTTCTTCATTAATGGCCGCAAAGAAAAAAAAGTTTGACTGGCACCAATGGAAATTAAATTCTAAATTGTTAAATGACGACATCTTTTCTGCGGATGTCGAAAACAGCTTTGAAAAAATGGAAAGTGATAGACCAAAAAGGTGGGGAGAAAAGTGGGAATTGTTTAAACAAGAAATTAAAATGAAAGCATTGGAGCGTTCGACCGCCATAAATCGAAAGGCAAGAGAAGAAGAATCACTCCTCAAGGCTAACTTGCAAAAATTGTTAATCGAAGAGAATGAGAGACCAGGCATGTTTGCTGATGACATCCGTGTAGTGAAACGAAAGCTGGAGCAGTTTGACATAAGCAGATATCGTGGTGCACTTGTGCGGGGAAGAATGGAACGCATAATGGCTGGTGAAACGCCGACAAAGAGAGCACTGGGCGTAGAAAAGTGGCATGCGCGACGCAATCAGATTACAGAAATCGAAATTCAGGGTGAAGTCACGGAGGAAGCCGATCAAATCGGGAATGCCTTCTATGAACACTATCGTGGATTGTTCGCAAGTTCTACTGTAGAAATGGCGCGATATGAAAAAGAGTTTTTGCACATGATGCCGAGAATTAGCGATGAAACTAAGGCAGTCTTAGAACATCAAATCTCTGTAGAAGAAGTTAAGTACTCAATAGAAAAAATGTATGCTGGGAAATCGCCTGGGCCGGATGGATTAACGGCAGAGTTTTACAAAACATTTAAGCATGCTATTGCTCCAGTTTTAGCGGAAGTGTACAATGAAGCTTTTGGCCTTAACTGCTTGCCACCGTCGTTTTCAGGATCGCACACTATTCTAATTCCAAAATCAGAAGACCCGATGGTCCTCCGTAGAGTGACAGCATACCGCCCCATATGTTTAACAAACTGTGATTATAAAATTTTTATGAGAATTCTAGCGAAACGTCTCCAAACTGTCATTAAAGAATTAGTAGGGCCGCATCAAACATGTGGCATTAAAGGTCGATCAATTTTCACGAATATACATACAGCACGCAGTGTACTAGAGTGCTGCGACGTAATGGAAACCGCGGTGGCAATGCTGCAAATCGATTTAGAAAAGGCCTTTGACAAGGTCCCTCATGAAATACTTCTCTGTCTTCTAGATTATGTCAATGTAGGAAAAGTAATTAGAGACGGAGTGGCTATGGCGTACCGCGATTGCTCAACACAACTGATTGTCAATAAGGTTGCCGGTGCGCCCATCAGTGTTCAGAGATCTGTGCGTCAAGGGTGCCCCTTATCTCCGCTGTTGTTTTGTTTATATATTGAACCATTTTGTCTCAGCGTTATAAACAGTGAATGTATACGTGGATTTAAACTGCATGAGGTCGAAGTGCGGCTTCTCGCCTATGCAGATGACGTCGCCATTCTTTGCACTGACTATGAGAGCATTACACATGCGGTAGAAAAGGTCAAGCAATACTGTTCTGCAGCCGGAAGTACGGTGAACTGGGGAAAGTGCATAGGTTTCTGGCATGGTGAATGGTCCGCGAACCCCGAAATTTTTGCTAATATCCCTTTCGTTAACAAACCCGTGAAATATCTCGGGGCGCCCTTACATCGCTACAAAGACAGCGACCCATACTGGCAGGAACAGGCTGCTGAGTTGCGTGATCGGACGAACAAATGGAATGGATGGAAATGGTCCATATTTTCTAGAGCAACTGTATGTAACTTATTTTTGGTCAGTAAGATTTGGTATGTGCTTCAGGTTCTTCACTGCTCGAGAATTAACATCCAAAAATTTCACCGTGTTCTTGCAGTGTTCGTGTGGGGGTCAACATGGGAAAGGACAAGTCGGACTAATTTGTTCTTGCGAGTCAGAAATGGGGGGCTGGGATTGACACACCTCTTTTTGCGCCAGGTTGTAAATCGCTTTCTGTTCTTACGCAATGTACAGGACCCTTTTCTGCGCACTGTGTGCCAGCTTCGCCTGTGCAAACGGTTGCCGAACATTGTTGTATCCACGAAATATTTTGCCTGGAAGCTTACATGGATTTTTAAAAGAAGTAGTTTTAGCTAGTGATTTTTTGTCCGCTCGCTTTTCTCTCGATTATCTTTCCACTGTGACACGGAAGAAATTGTACAAAGACCTTTGTGACGTTGTACTACCTGTACCGCTGTATAGAACCATGTACCCTGAGGGTCGATGGAGAAATGTACTAAAAAGGGTCAAAAGAATGATGGTACCTGCAGGAATGAAAACATTCTTCTTTCAACTACATTCAGGTACACTTCCTGTCAAACCTTGGCTGGAGGAAAAAGGCATGTTTGTGCCATGGGGAACCGATTGCTTAATATGCAGAAAAGTAGAAACAATAGACCACATGTTCCTCGACTGCTGGGACGCTGTGTTTTTATGGGACGTACTGCAGCGTACCATCAAAAAAGATTTCCCCTTAGACCCCCCTGGAATTCGATATCTCTCTGTTGAAAGTGATGACGGGACACCTTTTGATCTGATAATGTTGATTGCACTCCACAGCATATGGAAGTGCAGGATGGCCATACGGCACGCTGATGCGGACGCCCGTCCGGCGCGTCAATACTTCAAAGAAAGCGTAACCCGTTTTGTTGAAGAACAAAAACTTCTTGAAGATGTTCCTGATTGGTTAGATCGTGTAGAGCTTCTTTTGCAAATGAAGGAGGTTTAGAGCGTCCTCATTAGTCCCAGTATGGCCTTTCCTTTTTTTTTCCTGTCGATCCCTCTCCCTTTTTACGCAACCAGTGTTTGTATTGTAAATAGCGTTTCTTCTTGTTTTTGTTTGTTTCTTGTCAAAAGCAGGCAATAAGAAAAAAAAAAAAAAGACCGTGGCGCAGTGGATAGCGTGCCCGGCATCTGTTGTTGCTGACCGAGCGGTCGTGGGTTCGATGCCCGTTGACGGTACCTTTTTTTCATTGCCATCTGGTGCGTCACTGCTAACAAAACTTGAAACAAAACTTTTGCTTACTTCAGCAAATTTATTAAGTGCGTTGCACTTTAGGGGCCCGGCTTGTCGTCCATCCATGGATCTCATGTGGCGTGATCACGCTCAAAATCAATCAGTCAATACATTCCTCAAAGAAGGCTAGCAGTGCTCAGAACCGGTTTAAAATAAACGAAGAAGGTCTAAAATAATATAATTGGCTGAAATAACCAAGAAGTAATCGCAATAATTAACTTAAAAGTGCTAAAACACTTCGGAAACATGCGGCTGACACCCACGCCTCGCAAGAGAGGGCGCCACCGCCTCGCCATGCAGGCGCGCGATTGCTCCTCCACCGGCGCTATCTCTATGAACTCCTGCGAAAGATCACTCATAGACAGAGACTAACAACAGCGCCAAGGGAATCGCTGGGTGCCCGTGCTACGCGCTTCCTCAGGTTTCACAGTAGCGGAGCTGCTTTTAGCGCAGGATTTGGAACTACACCATTCGCTACACTAGAACACGACACTACCGCTCGATTATTGAAATATAACTATACCCAGTGATAACAACAAGAAGTGAATCTGATTTAAACGACGTTCTTGATTTATGTAAGCTATCGGCGAATAGCAGCAATCTGCTAAATGACCTAATATGACAGCAGCTAGGGAGTAAGGGCGGGCCTCTGTATGAAGAGAGGGCGCTTGAAAAAGTGGCGACTCCGTGCTCGGCTTGTGAACTCTACGTGTCGCGCACGACAGCAAAGTTAGGATAGCAGTGTTATAGCAGTGCGTGGAATGTTTTTCCTACATTTCTGAGTCGTTCAGGACCACCTTAATGAAAACCGGTATGACGCCACAGCGAAAAGCTGTGGTGTAATACTGTTACAATATGATATGGTAGTTATGCTCGCGTCGGCACCCGCGTTTGGAGCAAGCATACATAATATTTACCCCAGTGATTACCCGTCGGCACGCGACGGGATCTATCTATCTATCTATCTATCTATCTATCTATCTATCTATCTATCTATCTATCTATCTATCTATCTATCTATCTATCTATCTATCTATCTATCTATCTATCTATCTATCTATCTATCTATCTATCTATCTATCTATCTATCTATCTATCTATCTATCTATCTATCTCTCTATCTATCTATCTATCTATCTATCTATCTATCTATCTATCTATCTATCTATCTATCTATCTATCTATCTATCTATCTATCTATCTATCTATCTATCTATAGCATAGCGGAGGCAGCCTAGCTGCCGTCATGAAAGGACGGCAACGTTGATGATTCCGTGTCAGCCGACAACAACCAAAAGGCGTTATTGCACGCATATATATATATATATATATATATATATATATATATATATATATATATATATATATATACAAGTAAAGTGGAAAGGGAAAGGATGCGACAGAAAACAAGGAACAGAAACTTGGCGCATGCGCAATGACAGCGCGCACATCACGTGGTGGTTTGACACCGCATTTACAACACTATCTATCTATCTATCTATCTATCTATCTATCTATCTATCTATCTATCTATCTATCTATCTATCTATCTATCTATCTATCTATCTATCTATCTATCTATCTATCTATCTATCTATCTATCTATCTATCTATCTATCTATCTATCTATCTATCTATCTATCAGTCCGTCTACCTTAGCAAAATATTGTTTGGGAGCGACTCTGTCCTAGTTTCATTTATTTCGCCGACTTATTGCCAAGCGTCGGCAGAATCGCCATAGGGAAAGGAGACAAACAGATTCGAGGAACTCACACACGTATAAAATTTTTATTGAGCGCACAACACATATAAGACAATGGGAAAGTCTTCGTGCGAAGATCTGTATCATACTTAAAACCACTGTAGCATCAATCGCTACTTTGCATCTATCACAACGTTCATATGCACCGCGGCCTGTGGGTACATTTTTACATCTGTACAGGCGCAGTTAGCAAAACATGTAATGCAGAAATCGATCAAATGTTCTTGCCCGCCCGTGACGTTGTCTCCGTCCATGAGGTCACGCATTCTGCGCCTTTTTTTTACAACTGCTTTCGCACTACGAACTGCTGGAAAGCTGTATTTGCACCTCAAGAAATCAGGGTAACGTGACCTGAGCAGAAACATCACGTGTGGCGTCATCAGCAGAGCTCGCACGTCGCTGACGACCGCGGCTCTGGCCGTAGTGATGCAGGAAAAATAGCGAGAACCGTGACGCTGCAGGGCGTAGGTTACTGGCCTCTCGAGTGACATGGGCCAAACACTTACACTGGCAAAATACGGATAGTTATGCCACGCCAGACAGTACATTACCGTTCATTCATATTTTACGGCACTGGTATGACGTCATACGTGATGTTTCTGTGGATGTCACGTGACCCTGAGCTGCTGAAACGAAAATACACTCTCCCGAAACTGACACCATGATAAGGTACAGTCGTGAGCAATATGAGATAGAACACTTAGTTCATGTTTAATAAACGATTACTTTTGATATACCGATATGAATGTGACGTATTGACTTGCAAGAGATGCCTTTCCGCTTGAGCATTTAGTTTTAGGAACACTTCTGCGCGTTTTGCAATATGAGAGTGTTCCCTCTCATATTGCTCATGACTGTACGTGCTATGACAAGAGGTCAATAGCACTTAATCGCGATACTTTGATTCAGTAATTATATCTCAATTCGATTCACGGTGATCGATGCTCTGCAGAATGTGAATGCGTCAACTAGATTTTGTTGCCATGCCAGCAGCCTGACTTCAGGAATAACTTATATAAACTTTTGTACAGAGTCTCTGAGGGCTGCGTACAGCTGTCTTAGTGCCTCAGAAATAACACGAACTCAATATCCACACTTTATAATGGATACCACTACAGTTGGTAAAAAAGGGGCAACCTCTCAAAGTATTCGTGCACTTTTCCTAGGAATCTACAATGTCGGTGATATATTCGTCTTCATCTTACACATTATCTGTTACGTTTCCACCAAAGGCAGCCTTTCTTTAAAAAATAAACTTGAGAAACTCATGTTTACAACTGCGACACACTTCGTTACAATAGACTACGTCTGGAAACGTGACGTTTTCCGACGCACAACCGCACTTCTAGAAAGAGTACACATACATTTTTGAATATAGAGCGAGGCGTGGCACAACCAAAGAAAATTTCAAGCGTTTGCACAACATCCATCAGCTTGTATACACACAGACACACACAAAAAAAGCGGTTACGCTAGGAATTCTTTCGATAAAGAGAACTCCAATAAGTCTTTGTGCTGGACATATGGCGAAGAGGCGAGCCACTATCAAAGAGGACTTCAGTACAAAACTCTTCGTGAATTCGACCCCTTGTCTGTGCACAAAATGGTTCGACCACCTCGTCAAATAGTATATATATATAGCCGGAATAACGCAAGGACTCATTTCGTTATATTCCGTTCCTTTCTAATCACCCTCCATTTCTCAATAGGTAGCTTTAGAGTAGGATACGCAAAGCTTTGCGTTAGCGTTTGTCGCCACTGCGCATGCGTCATACGCTATACCCTCTTGGGTACCCACGTTAAGTGACGGAAATAGCGTATCGTACCCAGCGAACGCTATTTGTGCGTACCCTATTCTAAAACTACCTAATGTTATCTTCAAGTACCATAACCGAGGTGATAACTCAGGCGGAGGGCCACTCGGACCAATGACGAAGAGATAAAAAGAAATGAAGCTTACATAGAATCCTTAAATTATTCCGGCCTCGCACACCACACTGAGGGCGAGGAAAGAAGCATCATAGATTAGATAGTGTAGATAGAGCAACGCTCAAAAATGATAGTCCATGTCGTCCCACGCCATGGCCACGACCCTGCTGACGTAAAGCTCGGGGTCGAAGTGCACGACGTGGTGCTGAGGATGAAAGTGATGGTGGTGCGGCGTCATGGCCAGATGGGTGACGGGCTCCATGGCGGGCCTAGCGTTGGGGTCGCACAGCCGGAGCACCCACGTGACCACGGTGAATGTGGCGGCGTTGGTGGGAAAGGCCCGCAGGAGGGTGGAGTTCAGGCCACGGGTGAAGACGCGCAGGCCTTCTTGGCGGTAGCTCTGAACGGCGCAGTCCCAGAGACCCTTGTATCTGCAGCGTGGAAAAGCTTTCATGTTATTTATTTAACCGGACGAAAAGACGGAAGAGAATGGAAAGGCAAGAACGTCAACCAGACGCGCGTCCGATTTGCTATCTTTCGCTGGAGGAAGGAGACTGCAAGATAGAAAGAAGGGGGCATACAAAAAGTCCGCTTGAGGATAAGCAACACTGCTGGGCTCCATGAACGTCGAAGAAAAATTGGTTCTTTCGTACCTTGACAACTTGATAGTATCTGGACGTAGGATTTAAGGCGTATCACGCTCCACTCTAGATTGTTACGTTACTGCGCATCACTTTGAGGACGAAGAATAGATACCAACTAGCCCAAGCAAGTACCACTCTACATATTGGTACATGTGTGGCCTCATTACTATCGACAGCATTAGTCGGGTCATGGTGCCTACTCAAGGTTTGCTAGTACTAGACATATAACATCCTGCACCTTTTGTACAGATTGAACGTACGGTGGTTTGAGCTTGCCGATGAACACGCGAAGTGCATCTAACAATGATTGCAGCACTATGATCATCGGTTTGTTTTCTTCAGACAGCTTGTCAGTCGGAGGTTCAAAGTTCAATGCTGCCGAGACGCAACTCAACTCCCTCTCCGCTCCGGTGCCGTCATCGACACCCACCTTATCCTGCTTTAGTATCTATTCTTACACAAAACTTCTTTACTCTTGGCGTATACCAAGAAGACCGAAAGATATGAAGCGTAGTTGTTCAGTGTCTGTCTTCGGTCCTATCTTAAAGTGCACATTCGTTAAACGCGGAAGCTTTTATGGCATTCATTCACTGAGAACCAGACAACGGGTTCGCTTTCCTTCCATAGCGGTCGCGAACATGCTCACACATTGAGTTCTAGAAGTGTGTTGAAGAACCGCGTTCAAGGCATCGGCGATGGTGCTTCTCGCAACCCCTGCGTTGTTGAGATGTATTAGGTTTGAGGGTGCATGTACCTTCGCGGTCCTCTCATGCCGTCCACCTGGAGCCTGGACTTGAGGACGTCCATCGGGTAGCAGGCCATCCAGGAGAAGACGCCCGCGAGCCCTCCGGCGGCCATCAATGCGGCGGTACCTTTGGCACCACTGAAGGTACCGTCGGCACCTAAGCGCACCATCTGCTCGTAGCTGGCGAAGTAGACGGCGAAGCCCGGTGCGTCCCGCAATAATGTCGGCCCGAATCCTCGGAAGGCACCTCGGAGGCCTTCCACCCTGAGCACCTGCCGCAGGCAGTCCACGGGACCCTTGTAGAGGGCGCGACGTCCACTCTGGCCTTGGATCTGCGTTAGCGCGAAGTGAGCCTACCTCAACTACACGAATCACAGACTGTTCTACATCTGCAAAAATTGGAACAACTTGTTCGCCCTTGTTTTTTGGTCAAGTTAAGTATATTCGTACGAAAAACAGAAAATAACAGCGCACTGCTGCTTGAGTTACACATAATTATTGTATATCCAAATTAGGCTGAAGATCAGAGAAAGATGGAAACTTTAAGAGATGAAAAATACTTGAACAGGCGGTGCCACTGGAGTGGACGTGTCGAAACACGGGCTCCTGCGAAGCCCCTGTTCAAGAATTTCACGGAATTATTGTGTGAGTTTATTAGGTAGTTATTCGTTTTCTGAATTATCCATAATCAGATAATTCGTCAAACAATATACACTCAAAGAATGCTCCGGTGTATCGAGAAGGAAAAAAATAATTAAAGTAGGAACTCCCCTATTGGAGATCGTTCAGGCACCGCATAAGCACCCGGATGAATTCTCTGGGAAGTCAGAATCGGTACACACAGCGAAGTTTCTAAAATTTGCTTGGTATATATTGCCACAGGGAAAAGTGTCGTCTTAGTTGGCTCTTTGAGCCAGCACTGTCATCTCTTATTTGCCAGCTCTTTTGCGATAACGGGGCAAGATGCGTCAGTGAGTCCGCTGTTCTCGCCAGCAATAGATGCTTGCGTACCCTAAGGTAATATACCACTGCTACTGCAGATTGCGTGATCCAGAGCCATGGTTACTTCCCCCGATGTCTGGTACTGTTGCCCAGGCACGTAGCCAGAATTTTTTTTCGGGGGGGGGGGGGGGGGGGCAAGGCCTAATTGTTCGAAAGAAAGTATTTCCATGGCAAAAATAAAACAAAAGTTGCCGGGAATATAGAAGGCCGGACGAATTTCGGGGGGGCCCGGGCCCCCCGGGCCCCCCCCTTGCCTACGTGCCTGCTGTTGCCCTATTTCATTTGACTACCACGGCTGAACTTCGTGCCTCCGCGAAGTTCTATAAACAACAGTGTTCGCGGTTGAAAAAAGAAAAAAAAGCTGTAATCTTTCACAAACCTGTAGCGACCTGGTACATAAGTACACGCCGTTGGCGAGTGCTCTAACCTGTTTTAAATAATCGCTTCATAAATGGTACGCTTTTTTTTCAGCCATGAATGGTGAATGATCGCTGCAGCAGTGCACGTTCGGAGCATCGGCAGCAGGTAGCCTGCACGTACTTGTAACCGGGTCTTGGCCAACTCTACGGGACTGCTGATGATGCTCTGCACGGCTCCGGCCAGGACGCCAGCGGCTGCGTGGGCCCAGATGCTGTCACCGAGGCGCTTCTGGGTGGTGCCGTAGACACCGAACACCACGGCGTTCACCAGCGCCACGCCAGCCATCGGAGATGACATTCCTCGGTAGAGGCCCGCCATCTACAACACCACGTACCACCAAAACGATAATGAGACAGCGGCTGAGGAAAGCCGTCAGTGAACATCAAGTGAGGCGTATAGTCGGTCATGTGCCACGCGCTGCCCCTTGTTGTTCGGGACGGCCTTCATTTTCGCGCACTCTCCTAAGCGCAGTACATCACTCGCGGATGGAAACACGAAAATTTAAGGCTAAGTAATGCTTATACAATGGGTGTGCGAATATTCGAAAGCTTCGAATATTCGTCGAATATTACATTCGAAATATTCGTATTCGATTCGAAAATCGTGTATTCGAAAAGTTTCGAATATTCGATAACTTCGAATATTCGAAAAATCGAATATGCGATTCGATTATCATGCATAAAATAACTCGTCTTCCACATTTTTGCTGCGTTCGTATAGCTGAAAACGTTGCCGAGAGGAGCGATAAACATCGTAAGTACACGGAGGCACGATATCTGCCTGCGACAAGCGCCCCAATACGTATGATTTATTGCTGGTGCATCTCCGACGTGCAGCGCTGTTGGCGATCATGTAACCGTACATTTTGAATATTATGCGTCCGTAACGTGCCGCACTACCACTCGTTCACTATGCGGGACCACTTCTGAAGAAAGACAGTGACCCATGTGACTGGTGGCGGACTGTAGGCACCTTCAGATACCCCAGTCTGGCAAAGCTTTGCCCCATGTACTCCCCATGCCACTTCTGTTCAAAGCGAGCGTGCCTTTTCCGTGGCAGGGGGGTTGTCTCTGTTAGAAGGGAGCGCCTGTTGCCTGATCATGTGGAGCAACTCATATTTCTTCATGATAACATGTAGTCATCACTTTCATTGTGCCGTGATATTTGATTGTGTTGTGATGTGCATTGTGATAGCCTGGACATTGTGTTCTGGAGATAGCAGTGTATGTTGTGTTGCCAGTCAGGCTGTTAATGTTTTTTTTTTCAAATAGCTACATGTTAAATAAAATATTGTTACTGTGGAGGCATTTTTCCTTTGATACTCGATATTCGATTCCATATTCGAAGGTGGTTATTCGTATTCGATTCGTATTCGAAAAATTTGATATTCGCACACCTCTAGCTTATACTTAAGTTCAAGCGTTTTCAGTTCGTGTCATATCGGCGTAATTTTTTGCTCGAGCACTTGTATCAGAGCCGACCTTACCTATAGCGGCCAGATTTACAGCGACAGGAAGTGGTTTTCAAGAGCAATTTCTCATAGCAGTCGTCAAATTTAAAAAATACTTCACACAGCTTCGCACTAGTTTCAGCCTAGATGGACGGTCTCCTTGTTTCGGGTCATTTTTCTCTTTCTATCTTGCTCTCTTGCTTTTTCCCTTTTGTCTCTTTTTTCTATTTCTTTCTTTCTCTATCTATTTGTCTCTCTTACTCGCTCTTTATATCTTTTTCTTGCTTTTCTTCCCCTTCTTTCTCTCTCTCTATTTCCAGCTTCCTCTTTCTTTCTCTCTACATCTCTATTTCTCTCCCTTTCTCTCTTTCTTCCGTTAATTTCTCTCTGTTTCTCTCTTTCCTTCTTTGATGTTTTACTCTCTCCTCTCTTCCTTTCTCCTCACCCTCACATCTTTCCTCCTCACTGCCCACCCCCTTTCTATACAATACTATACAACGCTATAGGTCTTGCTCTGCTAGCGTGCCTGGATAGCCGAGTGGTTACGATGCTCGCCTTCGGATCGTGGGCACACGGCTGCTAATCGCACCTCATCAAGAAATATTTTTCGACATTAATTTATCTTTTTCTTTTTTCTATCTCTTTCTTTCTCTCTCTCTGTACTCGTTCTCTCACCCATCACAGTTATCAGAATCATCCGGCGGACAAATTGGCGTACGTGTTCTGTGAGCGAAGCAGAAGATGACGAAGAGGGTGAAGATGAACAAGAGGACGAAGAGAGCGCATGTAAACGTGTACAATTTTAATCTTGTCTTTAAAAAGCTTATTATAAAATGCGGTTAAATATATCTAATCTCATCAAAATTGTTCTGATCAGGTTAACACGGCTGTCTGGAATACGAGCTCAATAGCATATGTTTTGACGTCTTAATTTGATGTCTTATTTATTATTGCCATTTCTACTCTTACTATTTTTTTACCATTCTACATTCTTCAAATAAAATTTTAAGCTTCAACTACATATTCTTGGCCCATCCCCCAGAGTGGGTACGTGCCATAGAACAGAAGGCAAAACAAACAGACAAACAAACAAACAGACAAACAAACAAACAAACAAACAAACAAACAAACAAACAAACAAACAAACAAACAAACAAACAAACAAACAAACAAACAAACAAACAAGTAGTTTTAAATCTTCATATCTACAATTCTTGGCCAATCCCCCAGTGTGGGTATGAGCCATGTGTAGTGGCACATCATCATCATCATCATCATCATCATCATAATCATCATCAGTTTATGATTATAATTTTTTTTTTCACAGAATACGGAGTGAGGCTCGGCTTAAAAAGCTCTGCTGTTGAAAAAACACCCCGTACGAGTGGGTTATTTTGTTTCGACCCCAACAATTGGCATGAATTTACTATTTGCGTTTGCGATCCATTGTACTGCGATCTCGGCACGATTATGAAAACTCACGTGATACTGCACACTCCCTCACACAGCCTGCGCTATGCACTGTATATTATTTCGACAGTTTTGCACACATTGATATTGGTTATGCCAATAAATCAACATTGATGTGCTAAATAATAATAAGCCGTTGTCGCGTCTTTCTCGCAATTTCACCAGCGAATCAATTGCACTACAGCACACTACAGACAATAATTCGGCAATACAGGGGCAACAAAAAATATTTATTCCAGAATATCGTGCTTTAGCAGACCAAGAGTCGCTTTCAAGCTCGCCACTTTATCGAAAATGTTAAAGGGAAATACAAATCGTTCATTTTGACTAGCTCTGCGTAGCTCGGTCAGTCCTAAACGAACCTTTAAACCTAATCATTATTTCACCAGTCGTCTACTTTCTCTTCAAGCCATTGGAGGTCTTGCCGACCCTCGTGAGCCTCCCATGTCTAGTTGACGACCGGCTTCTCGGAGCTTCGGGCACATACTCGTAGCCGAGCAAGAGCTTCTGGACCGGGCACGTCGGCGGCTCTTGCTGCGCCTCTTCTTTCACCCTCGGCTTCTTTCCGACCGCGTGGCCGAGCTCCAACGGCTTCGGGCTTTACGCGCGCATCCGCTATGACGACGGCGGGACGAGTGCCTTGATCGGCCGACGCTCACCTTCCTCTTGGCACTGCGACGCTTTGGAGCCTCGCTAGCCGTGTCGTTGGTGCTGCTTGGGAAGGAGCTTATCGAGCGCTTCCTAAGGCTCACTCTCGGGGCTCTAGTTGCGACTGCATGGCTGGCGGAAGGGTTTTCGCTCACGGGCTGCGTTGCTTCCGCTGCCTTCCGTGACTTTCGAGCCGCCGTGGTAGCGATGGGCTTCGGTGCTAGCGGCTCCGCCGACACGCACTTGGGCGGTCGACCGCGTGGCCGCTTGGCAGCCAGAGGCCCGTTGGAAGCACTAGTGGCACGGTCAGAAGGAGCCTGGCGCTTCGCTCGCCCAGCCTTTGGCGGACCGTGGTTCTCCTCCGCCCGTTTCTTCGCCATGGTGGCGGCGCTCCGGGCCTCGATGCCACGTCTGCCCTCGATACCGAAGAGCTCGCTGTGCTCCTCAGCGTTGCCGCTCGCCGGCAAGTGGGCCACAGGAGATGGATTTGGTGGAACAGCGGCGAAAGTCCGGATTGAGCAACCACCTGGACTGAGACCCCACCACTGACTGAGCAGAGTAGAGTAGAACGTGGAAACCGTGGCACACACGCTGGGAGATTGGCCAAGAACTGGGTAAGGTAAAAAAAAAATCTTGTCTTGTCTTGTCTTGTCGCCTAGATCTTGGCACATACCCACAAGGGGGATTGGCCACACTGTACTTTATAATGTAAATGGTTTACACGACGCTGGCTAAAAAATAAAAAAGGAGAAAAATTAGATAAGAACTATAATAACATTCCTTACAGAAAAAAAAAAAAGGTGAAAGGGGCAGAAGCTTTCGATAAACCATAATATAAAAACAAAAAAAATCTTAATTGGCCGCGTTCGTTTCTCGTGTACCGCGTGCGTGTATTCCTTCTTTTTCTTCTCTTGGAGATGTTTAGAACACCTTAATCGAAATTCTCCGTTTCATTGCTTATATTATATTATATTATAATATATTATATTATTATATTCTTAATATTTTTGTTTCATTTTTACTTCTTTCATCTGACATAAAAAATTTAAGCTTTAATTTAAGAATTATATTTTAAGAACTATTCGGTTCTTGGCCAATACCAAAGCGGGGGTGTGTGCCAGAGTTTTTAGCATCTACTCTACTCTACCCTACTCTTAATCCACAGCGCAATCTGCAACGCTAATTATAAGCATCGTCAAGTTTACTTATCAAAATTAGTGCTATCTATATATACGACGGTATTTATTATTGTCCGACAATTTAATTTCGAATGCCAAAAACACAGATAATTGGTCCCGGGCATTTGGTTATTACTGAGCGTAGCTAATGAAAATAATTTTAGGGGCGAAGCCCCTTAAGGCGGCACCCGTTCGTCCCTCGTAGTCGTCGTCATCGTAGTAGTCCGTAACAAGTCTTACGCTTTGACCTCCAAGGTGGTGCCGGTGGGAGATTTCTCCTGTGCGTTGTTGAACAATAAAAAATTCGCAGCGTGCGCGTTAACTAAAAGCCGAATTCTTCTGTCTCTCATTCCCCATTAGCAGCCATTGGCATGTTCCAGTAGGAAACGTTAGTAGAAGTAGAAGTGTAAGTGTTAGCTAAAAGCCGACTTCTTCTGTCTCTCATTCCCATTAGCAGCCATTGTTTACCTCCAAGGTAGTGCCTGGTGAGATATCTCCTGTGCGTGATTAAACAATAAAAATTTTGTTCAAAACGCCGTTGATTGATGAAATAAACCAACGAAAGACGCCAGATGTTTTGTAAAAGCAGAACGAAAGAACGCCAGATGTTTTTCTTAAAGTGTAGTAGTAGTAGTTGTATGTAGCCACCTCGCCCGATCGTCAACGGGCGAGGTGGACCGGCAACGGCGCGAGGACCCTGCCGTACGAGAGTTAAATCACACTAAAAGACATACTTTGGGGGCGATACACTCTAGTGAGCTTTCAACTTTTCGTCTTAATGTATATGATAAAGAAATTATTTCTACGAAAAACGCAAGGCACACCTTGAGCAATATATTTGGTTTTGGGACGCTAAATGGAACCATGAGGCGATGCGAAGCCGGAGCACTTGCACGATCGCGTTCCGTTGGCTTTCGTTGGGCATGCTACCGACCTCGCGTCGTGGAACGCGCGTCCTGTCTTCCCTCTAGCCTTGCCTTTAATTCGCACAGGGCGAGCGGGGAATGCGGTCGCTCTTGGCGCTCTTTCGCTCGGGAGCAGACTTCTTCCTTGCATTTCACCGATCACAAGTGATAATGAAGGGACCACGTAAACCAACAGTACAATAAAAGTTTGATGTTTAATATATACACGATGTTTCACACTCTTTATATTATGTACTGGGCGCATTTCACGGAAGAGTTTCACGGTTTACAGATGATTCCCTCCGTAGCTTCGCCCCACTCATCATCATTCACCCCGTGGATATGCTGTGATTTTTTGCACAAACAACAAAATATCCAACAACTCGAACATACAAGGATGTACAGAGGTACAGGTCAGAGTCCCTAACATGTGCAAATGAGCGCGAAGGAAAAAAAAATTAGCCGCGTATCTGCGTGCTTCGCTGCAAATGTCGTCTAAAGACGATAGAAGAGGAGCTGCGTGAGATATGGACCCCATCTGGCAATACGTCTGGAAACATGAGTGCTGTGTTGCGGGCTGGTAGTCCCGGCGCAGCAGCAGGCGAAGGCCGGCGGTGACCAACGCGACCGGCGGGAACGCCAGCCAGCCCGAACACGCGGTTTGGCGCGAAGCGCTGAAGCAGAAGAAACGTCCGCACTCAACGAGTACTCTCCACACAATGTTTTATTTACACGTCGCCTGGGTAAAACAGGAATGCCAGAGTGGCGCCCCATGGCATTCGTACAGTGAAATACAGAACCGAAACCGAAACACAACAATGAGCTCGTGCAGAGGGCACGGAGGAAGGCAAGTTTCAGCGCAGTCGCATTTTAAGCAGGCAGGCAGGCAAGCAAAGAACTTTATTATCCGGAGGCGGCGCTCGACCCCCTTTAGCGCAGCTTAAGAAACTAGGGTCTTTAGAATTACGTATGTATGCATTTTCTATTAAAGGAACACACCACCTAACACTTACCTAGTGATGTTGCACCTCAGATATGCGTGATATTTACTTCTTGACCGACAACGTTCACAAGTATGAACAGCCGTACCAGTTCAAGATTGCTGGCCCTTGGGCAAGTGGTTCAACTTTGGCCGAGTGGCTGAATCGAGTGACGTGCCGACAAACAGAAAGACAGACAGACCAAAATTTCTTCGATTAAGTATCCCAAGAAAGACTATCGTCCTTAAAAAAATAAAGGCAGCATCGCACTAGTGATGCCGAGCCTGGAGGAATTGCGGACCTGGGTGGCCTTCCTTGCTTCTCTTCATTTTTCTTTTTTTCTCTCTTCATACCTTTCTTCCCTTTTCTTTCCTCTCCCAATTTTTGCTGTCTGTTTTGTCTCTATGTCTTTCTTTCTTTCGTTATATATTTGTTTCTCTTTCTCGCTCTCTCTATCTTTCTCCCTTTCTCTTTCTTTCTCTCTTTATTTGATACACGTTACTCTTTCACCTCTTCTTTTCCCTCCTCCTCCCCCTCACTTCCCTTTCCCACCCCTTCCTATACAATACTATACGAGGCTATGTTTTGCTCTGCTAGCGTGCCTAAATAGCCGAGGCTAAGCACCTCGCCAAGATGCTTAGCCTCGCAGCACCTGATGAAGAACTCTCCCTGGAATGAAGGACTATAAGTTAGTCTTCCAGTTTTTGTGGCAGTGCTTGTACTTTCATTGTCGCTAAGTGACTCTAGTAGTGTAACTCTGCGCTATAGACTGTTGTGATACGGTGTACTATGATGTACTATGATACGGTGTACTATGTAAATACCATAACAAAAAAAAAGTGCCTGAATAGCCGAGTGGTTACGATGCTCGCCTTAGGATTGTAGGGACGCGGGTTCGAGTCCCGCCTCGTCGAGAAACTTTTTGCGCCAACATTTTATCTCTGTCTCTTTCTTCCTCTCTGTTTTTGTACTAATTCTCTCACCCATTCCAGTTATTGCATCCCTCACCGAATAAATCTGCATAGCGGGATAGCGCACGCCTGGTGCACATGTTAGGGGAGCGAAGAAGATGAAGAAGAGGACGAAGAGAGAGCGCGCGCCGGCCGAGTTATTGCGTTGCACGCGTAGAAAGGTCGATGCCATTCATGATGATGATAGTTTATGCGAGTGCGTAACGGCAGAAAGAAATGAAGAACAGCTACGCTGTAATAAATGATGTCACATTTCATCCGTAAGTGTGCATGTGACTGGCCGTACGTATTCAGCAGTGCTACAGACTGAACATGGAGAGTGGCATTGGGCTCACTGGCGTCGAACGCGTGACGCTGCCGATGTCTCATTGGGCAGCGTTGGTCTCGACGGCCGTGACACTTGGTGCGCAGAGGTGTAAGCAACCTTCGCTTCGCGTCTCTCCTCTGGCACTGCTGCGCAGTAGGTGCCGCGACCGGCGAGATGAATGTAGCGTCTGTGACAACTGGTAAAACCAGCGGCTTCCCCTGCCCCGTTGCGGCTGCCACACAATGAGCCCACTACCCCTCTTCTAGTTTAATATAGCAGCGCTACCACCAGCGCTAGCGGCAAGTTGTTGGGCTGGCTGTAACGGTGAGCACCGACTCAAACGTTCTGGAGATATAGCTTGGCATTATACTGCTTAGAACTACATAACACCTGCATTATAACCGAACCGCATATGGTGTCTGGTTCGCATACAAGTCGTGCCTATCCAGAACGGTAGCAAAGGACGGGATTTCTAAGCTTTTCATAACAGAATGGGCAGTGAATTCTTACACAAAAGGCTTATATACCACTGCTTCCAATACTTGCACGACACAACACTGCATACGTTAATGCTTTCTGGCAAGTTAAAGGCTGGAGGAATGACCTGTAAGCGCCGAGCAGTCGTCAAAAGCGTGTGATAGGTGGCAGGTTAAAATACTTTCCGTCACTGGCAACCTATGCACTGGCGGTCGTCAGTGGCAGCATGTGACAAATTATTGGCACCTCTTGCTTGGTACGTGGTAGTCAGTGGTAGAGCTGTGCACGGGCCGTATTTCCAAGCCCGAGCCCGGCCCGGGCCCGCTGACTTTGTCGAAGGCCCACCCGAGCCCGACGGCAAAGGGCTGCGAGCCCGCCCGGCCCGGCCCGACGTACGAAAACACCATCCCGGGCCCGGCCCGGCCCGGCTTTCTGAAGGTTCGCTGCGGGCTGTTCGCGCGATGTATCTCGTGGTCAAAATCGCGCGATCGCTCGGTTTTTTCACATTTGGAAACCGTCACACATCACCCGGAAGTCACAAAACACCCGAACCTGATGTACATTAGCGACGTACTAAGCACATCAGCTCTACACCAACGAATAACGTAATAATTATGCACGTGCATATAAAAAATACGGCGAGACAATGGTAAACGTTTTACGTACCAACATGCAACAAATAATTTATTTTCATTGCATACCTGCGAATAAAGTTTATTCATCCATCCATCCATACCTGCGACAGCGCGGCACCTTTGCTATACAAGTAGACGGCCTCATGCCAGCAACAATGGAGTTCGCTCGCCAAAGCCATCACGTGTATGGGGTATGTCCATGCAAGCGTCAGCTTGCACGAAAGCGATCTACGTCGGGTCGCTGTCGCGTGCATTTTCACTCATATGGGATTTGGCTTTAAATCTAACGCGAACAGTCGCGTGGCGCCGTCACTAGCTCAGGTGGTGCTACTTCTCTGTTTGTCGGAGTGCAACAGAGGCAGTGCTTTACCTGCTCCCCTTTCGTTTAAAGTAGCGAATGGAAAAGAAAAGCGGTAAAGGGTGGTCGCGGAAAAGGCGCTGTATGCGTGTTGGAAAACAATTCCCGCTCATTCTCCATATTTCGGGCTTGAGTCGGGCTTTGCGCCGGGCCAGAGCCCGGCCCGATAAAACTGCAAGTAGCCCGAGCCCGGCCCGGGCCCGAGGTGAAAATACGTCGGCCCGCCCGAGCCCGGCCCGCGGGCCGGGTCGGGCTCGGGCTTTCGGGCTACCCGGAGCCCGTGCACACCTCTAGTCAGTGGTATCATTGCCCCTTTTAGACGCAAACTCGTTCAAATGTCTATGAACGAGTGGTGAGTCTTCACGTTCGAAAATGCGAAGAAAGGGACGCTGTACAAGAAGAGACAGAGAGCGCACAATCACATTGAAACAAAAAAATTCGTGGGGCCGCAACATTCATATGGAGACGGATAACCTGCGGAGCTGTATTCGCGCTTCTGCTGTAGACGCCTTTCGGCGCGTTCCTCCGGTGTGAGCGACTGCAGACGAGAACGTTCTTCCTCGGACTCATAGTCTTTGGCTGCATTCTTCGCTTTTTCATGGTGCCGCGTTCGCTGTCTGTATTGGCGTTGATGCTGTCGACGCCTCTCCGCCTTTTTCCTCCGGCGCGAGCGCATTGCGCAGTCCGGTTTATCGCAGTGTTACGTCATAGTGCAGCAGAGCCACTGTCGCCGCAACACAACGCAGACACAAGCACCGCAACCGTACTCTGTCCCCTTCTATCATTTTCTACTTTATTAGCGTGATGCGCCAGCTGGGCCTTCTTACCATCTCAATTTCTGTCTACTATACGGACGCGAGCCGCCAATAGTAGCCCCCCTTCGCCCCTGTGATCGCATGGGCAAAAGGCAAACAGTTTCACTATAAAGCGCACCAACCATCTCTTCATAAGCGTGCGCACAGAGGTCACGCGACCCAATACCCCCCACCCTCTCCCCTCCGTGGCCGTAATTGAGTGTACGCTCATTAGTTTATGTAACGAAATATGAGAAAGAGGCAGCGACTTAACGGCAGATGCAACCAGGGGATCTTATTTAAGTCATTGGGAACTGTACATGAGAGATGTGGTGTAGCCAGGTATTAAGGGAAAGATTAGACAAAGCAGCCTCGCAAGTCGAACGCTATGCCTATGCTGGCGTATTCTTTTTTTTTTTTTGTACAGAAGGCAAGCTCATTGCGGGTAAAACTGCCGCAAGATCTCAGAAATAAAAGAAAGACATTTAGCGTCCCTAACACCTCAAGAACTACGGCTAGAGACATCATTTTATGGAAAAGTTGAAAGAGAAAATTTCATAGGAGGTCGGGGTAGGGGACGGGGGCGTTGTAAAACTGTGTTGTTTGTGGTTCTCACGTCAGACACCCTGCGTACACCTGTGCATTTCTTTGGGCGCAGGACACCTCTGAAACAGCCAACGGTAATGGTTCCTTCTTCAGTTTAAACATGTGATTTCACTGAGAAGTAGCATTTGCGGTTGCATAGTTGCGCAATATCTTCAAGGACGTCATGTAAAATTTCAGGAGAAGTAACAATGTTAAGAGACAAAGTGAGTCTTTTTGGACAGTTTGTTTATGGTGTTATCTCGGTCGTCGTGAAGATGTAACTGCTGTTCAGCTTCTTCAATGGCAGACTAGATTGCTTCCGTAGCACATCATGTGTCATTGTCCTCACTACAGCTCCCAGAAGCAGTCCCTCTCAGCAGCGTCTGCGCGCCACGACGACCAGCCACTTTTTAGCAATCGATCTTGGAGTGCCAGAAAGCTCGAGCTTCACTCAAGTTTCTGCGATCTACCCGTCTTCTTGAATGATTATGACAGTACCGCGCGCGCGTTTGTATGTATGTATGTATGTATGTATGTATGTATGTATGTATGTATGTATGTATGTATGTATGTATGTATGTATGTATGTATGTATGTATGTATGTATGTATGTATGTATGTATGTATGTATGTATGTATGTATGTATGTATGTATGTATGTATGTATGTATGTATGTATGTATGTATGTATGTATGTATGTATGTATGTATGTGTGTGTGTGTGTTTGTGTGTCTTTCTACAGGCCTCCCTCCCTCTCTCTTTTTCTGACTCGTTTTCCTCTTGCTTTTCTGTCTCCCCTTACCCCTTCCCCACTGCAGGATAACAAACCGGATAACATGTGATGCCTTACCTTTACCTCTCTCTCTCTCTATGAATACAATATTGAAATAAGCTTGTATTCTTAAACTGCAGCGTTGATTTCTATCTCTCTCGCGCGTGCACGCCACGTTAAACAATTTTATTATTTCTTTTCGTCGTTTGTGGCGCGGTAACTTTGGTAGCACTGCTACACGACTCTTAGGTACGACGTTCTTTGCTCTTACATCACATGCTCCGAGAGGCCCGACCATAAAGTGTTGAGGGATGGCGCAATCTTACATATCTGTGTAGGCAGGCGACGAAGGGGTGGCGTGCTGAGAGCTAGACAACAAAGCGTTCCATAACAGTGTTTTGCTAGCCTACATTGATGGCTTGTGTGTTGACAGACAACGTCGTCTGGTGACAACAGGGCCATCAATGCGGAAAAGCAGGCGGCCTACGGTTATCCGTCTTGTTATCAGGCACATTTTGCGTCGTACAACGAAGATTGCCGTTGTGACAGCTTCCTCGACGTCTAGGAATGATTGCCGGTCATTTTATGCAGCATACATACATCGTACCTACGTCAAGAACAGGTGCAGCCATTGGGAGCATGACAGCACTTGACTCCGGTGCATTGATTTCGTCTCTTGTGATAGGCGGGCGCAGGTCTCTCCGTAAGGTGGTGTGGAAAGTTTCATTGCAGCTACCACCGCCTCCCCCCCACCCTCCCTGTTGGTCGAGTCCAAAAGACAACATGCCTCACAATTGATGAGAAACAATGAAGATGAAGCGATGAAGTGCTTCGCATAACGGCCTGCTTTTGGTCCCTTTGCTTTCTTGGAGTAAATATGGGAAACAGTCCTTGCAATGCAACATAAGAGGCCTTCGGCCGCCATTATCGTCAAAGAGCTGCGTGGCCATAACCTTGCTCTTTAAACAATGAAGGGACTGGTCCGACTGAGCAAAAGTATGGCGCGGACTTTCAGCTCGTTGCACAAATCCTATGCCCTAGCTTTTACACCTTTAGGTTGGCCTCAAATTGCATGTCAAGTACAGAGGTCGTGGCTGACAGTGATTCACACACACACACACACACACACACACACACACACACACACACACACACACACACACACACACACACACACACACACACACACACACACACACACACACACACACACACACACACACACACACACACACACACACGCACGCACGCACGCACGCACGCACGCACGCACGCACGCACGCACGCACGCACGCACGCACGCACGCACGCACACACACACACACACACACACACACACACACACACACACACACACACACACACACACACACACACACACACACACACACACACACACACACACACATATCCATCAAGCATATAAGACTCATTCAATCTGAGCGCGTATGGGAGATAACAAATCTGACGCCGCAATTTCTCCGCCTCCTACAAGGACCTTTTATCACAGGAACGGCATAAAAAGGCTATTAGAGCAGTTGCTCTTCAGGCATGGAACCTATTCAGGATAGCCTTTCTAAATTCCGGCGATAACTTACCAAATCACTTTGCGTATAAGACTACCGCCACCACCATATTTATCACGTGAAGAAATCGCTCTGCAGGCAGTGTTGCAAGACTAAAATTTTCATTGCTTTTATTCTATCAATTATTTATTCATTATATCATTTCATTTATTCTATCAAGCAAAGCACACTTCCATCATGATAAAAATTTCACTTGTTAATAAAACCCAAGTGCTCGATACGGACTAGCTCTTATCTTCCGGAACAAAATAGCAGAAAGCATATGTTACGTTAACGAAGTAAAAAGTACAAAATATATTTCCGCGATTATCTGGACTGGTATATTTGTATTACGATCTCTCTTTATATATCTCTGCTTGGTGAAAATGATAGCTGCCGTAATATTTGAACTCTCCGAAGAAAAAAAAATGTATAACAACTATGTAATATTATAGCTAACACTTTAATACGGGCATAAGTATTCTTGAAGGAGATAATTTGAATACTACAATTAAATCTACAGTACCGTTTAGGCACACCAGTATGCCACCCACAAAATTCTTAAAGCACTGTACATTATATGTACATAGGCTAAAGTATAACATGATATTCTTAACGACTCACTGTAAAAAAATGATATCTTGCAATGTTTGCCTTTTTATCCTTTCGTGTACATTATATTCACTTTCAATGTGTTTGGGAAGAAAATGAAGTATTGCACTAAATTTCTATTAAAACAGATGAGGAGGTTGACAAGAGCGAACTTATCTCAATTTCGGACATCTAAAATAGGCAAGTTTTATTCAACTATAAAAAAAACCTCTTTCCTGAATTTCTGCATTTCGCATGTACAAGATGGTAAGAAAGATTCAGGTTCAAATTGATTGAGTAAGGAAGGAACACTCACCTTCTCTGTTCTTATTATGCTCTTGAAGCAATCGATGCTCCCTTTATACCTATGAGATAAACCATCTTGGGTCTGTAAGCGGACCTGCGAGAAAAGAGGAGAGATAGCTATAAAAACGAAGAAAAAAGCATGGGAATGTTATTGCATTAACGAAAGCTTTAGCAATTAGGATGGCACTTTGAACTCTATCGTCTCGACTAGTGTCAATCAAAATCAATGAACAACTTAACGCATTTGCATATGAACATCAACAACAACAACAAAAAAAAAACTAAGAAGAAAACATTTGAGGAGCCATTCCACTCAGTGAAGGTGGGTGACCATTGAAGCTGTTTAAAACACGACACAGGTGACTCCGAATTTCGAACTACAGTCGATGACATGAACTCCAACTAAACCCGGAATAATGTATATCCAGAAAGTCCCTTATGAATTTGGCGTACGCTCTTTTAGTTTTAATTTGAGCAGCATGCGTCTTTTTGCCGCGACATGCGTCGTCTTGTCTGGCTTGCCGCAGGCGCTTGGCGTTTCCACGCACAGTTTTAATTAGTGTTTGCCGCCCGTATGTTCCCTTCTTCATTTTTAGTGGACCAGTGAAAAATATTCAGGCTTGCGCTAATTCTGTGGCACATACCTGAGCTAAGATTGTGTCCACACAAACAAATGAACAGATTTCCCAGCCAGATACAGCTTCGTAGTAAAAATAACTCAATTATAATTTCAAGATCAAGATAACGGTACGTTACCGAGAAGCTTGCTGTTGAACGCCAATCGCAGGCGCGTGTCGTCGCGCAGAGATGCCATAGATGTCTAATCGACGTTTTTGCAGAAACTTCGTGCAAAACATGAAAAGAACTGGCTTTCCGGAATGGCAAGCAAGTCTGAAGTTTTATTAAACTGTTAACTTTTGCCGCATGCTCAATAAAGGGCTGTTTTTAGGTTCCTAAGCAGTCATTAAACGGTCAAATCTGGTGTACATATACACATAAGACGACGGTACGGCGAAAAGTCTTCTGGCCAGGTAACACGAGGAAGATGTTACAGACGATGACCAAACCAGTATAATTAAATAAAAATAAAAAGAGACGTTTCGGATCCCATATGGGCCCCGGGAAGTCTCTGTCACTTTTAACGCGATAGCATTGAAGAGCTCGTTTCGCAGAAATTCCGGTGTCGGCGTATGCATCGTTAGTTGTGAGGAGCGAAAAATCAGCGTTGTCCGTGAGCGAAAATTCGAGATAGATACGAATAAATAAATAATAAAAAATCTTCAATTCAAGTGGGAATCGAGCCCAGGATTTCTGCTTGGGGAATCGGTGTTCTTATACAGAGCCACGCCACTGCTTGGAACTGCTTCCGAAAAAAAAGCCCTACAGGAGTGCAATGAATTGTGAGGAGTGTGTCTAACCCATGCAGTGTTGCGTGGCAAAAGCGTATAATCGCGCCGGGGTACAAGACATATGAATTGCACAAGGGAGGAGTTTGAATGCCCAAACATGGCAAAGCGCTCAGACATATTTAATCAGCATCAGCAGCAAAAGCATGAGCAAAGTGAGAGAGAGAGAGAATAAACGTTTATTAACTATTCCTATTAGCAACTAAAGTGGGTGGGGCCCTTTGTCCAGTGCTCCACTGGTTATTGCAGCTCGCCGGGCCTGGTCCAGGGTTGCCAGTTGGCTTCCCAAGGGCTGATCCCAGAGTCGCGCCTCCCACGACCAGTGTGGTAATGTGTGTGTTTTTATGAGCGCGAAGTTTGCCGCAACAGGGCGCGAGGTACAGCTGTATGTAATGTGTGTCAGTGTTGGTATCCCTCCGCACCAGGGGCACTCATCTCGTATTCGGAGGGGTGTATCAGAAAGTGTGTGTAGGTTGGGGTACGTGTTCGTCTGCAGTCGGCGCCAGTCTCTCGATTGCTCTCTGTTCAGTTTCGGGTGAGGTGGTGCCATAGTGCGTCGCTCGAGCCGTTGAGCTTCGAGGATGTCGGTTCGACCGCTTGGTCGCTCGTCGTCGTCAGGGGCTATGGTTTCGTCGACACGGGCGCCCGTCGCTCGGTATGTGAGCAGCTGTGTAGGTTCGCGTGTTGCCTTAAGGATGCGTAATGGGCACTTCACTGATTCTCAAGGCAACTGTTATGGCGTAGTGGGCCCTTCGCAAGTGTACTTGCAGTAGGCATTCTAGGATAGTTTGAAATGGCCAGTGTGACGCGTACAGACGTTTCTTTCCTCGCGGCACAGTTGAAGTGTTGACTGAGAAGCGAAGCCTGGCTAGCGATTGAGAATGCGGTGCGAACGGGGCGCGATTACGCTATCGCGTTCTACTTTTGAGGCGAAGGTCAAGTGTCCTCCAACTTTTTTTAAGGCTTGGCTTGGATCATTTCTTCAAGCTCGCTAGGAGGCCTCCCAAGCTTAAGGCCACATAGGTTTGATATGTGAAGATGTTGTCATTAATGGCCAAGTGAAGGTGATGCAACAGTGACGTGAAAAGTATGTGAAGGATTGATCCATATTTGGAGTTGATAGAGCAAAGATGGGAGTCGTATTTTACTTGAGAGTGTTCAAAGCAAATAATGCTGCTTGTCTCTCGTACTTAGGAATTGACCAAAGGGCGGTACACGGGCAAGTGACAGCGTAAATGGAAAATTGATCTACAGTATTCGCAGCCGCCAGTGAAACTGCTCCTATACAGATTACATCAGTTTTAGACTATTCTTCCCTTTAGCCTATTTGTCAGCCACTTCCGATGCTCGGAGCGCACGATACTTGGGTCTCTGAAGTGACTATAGTGATGTCACAAGGACCACGCTTTAATTTCATGACTACCAGGAAGCCGTGTAGTGCACTCATTGATTCATGGCTTCAAGGCATGTCTGGGGCGTAATGTGAACACGATGATCGGCACACAGACGCCTTTTAACGCAATAGCGTTAAAGAGCTCGTTTCGCAGAAATATCGGTGTCGGCGTCGTTGATTGTGAGCGAAAAATCATGATCTTGTTCGTCACTGAAAAATTGTGAAAGATCCAAACAAAATAAATAATCAAAATCTTAGGTTCGAGTGCGAATCGAACCCAGACCGTTTGCGTGGCAAGAAGGTGTTCTACAACAGAACCACGATATTGCTTGAAAGTGGTTCGAAAAAAAAAACACTATATGAACGTCATGTAGGAGAAGGAGTCTCTTTAACACATGTAATATTGCGTGGCGGAAGCGTAGAATCGCGCCAGGCGTCAGAACATGGGAATTACGCAGTGAGTGAGTGTAATTAAGGCTACCCATTACAAAGCGCTCAGACTTATTTAACGTGTTCTTTTTTAATAGCCTTTTTTGGCTGGGGTGACGGCTTTTGGATGGGTGAATGATTTGAGCTCCGATGTGACGCCAAGCAGTTCCTCCTGTTTTCGTGGGTTTTGTGCAGCAGCTGTCGGCGCAGCTTCGTTCAGGGCATGTATGAGGACGGGCAGGCATCAGTGACTATGTACGAGGCTTGAATTCCTCGCAAATTGTTAAGCGCGTTTTGTACTTGAGTAACCATTACTCCGTCACTTGCCGTGTTGGGAAGTGTTGACGGTGAGTCAAGCAACAGCTTCGACTACAACGTCAGCAGCCACGTAGAATGAAAGCCAGAAATGATGAAAAGTGGTGAGGAAGTTATAATGTAATAACTGAATTATGATATCTGGACAGACAGAGGATACGCGCGGTTAGTGCGGAAAATTAGAGGTGTAAGACATTGCACTAAACAGTGCGTAAACAGAGTGTGAATGTGCCATCGATGTAATCCGCATTGCAATGACGATTGACACCACCTGATTTCTGCCGTTATTTCATTTCAATCACGCTCCTCCTGCACGACCACGGGAAGACGCCGCACCGCCGCAGTACCGTCCCCAGACACCACCGTCGCCACCGACGCCATACCATCGGCCTGTTGGCCAGCGCTACGCGCCGAGGAAAACCGACATTTGGAGAGCCCCTGACAACCGCCCGTTCTGCTACCACTGGGGAGAAGTCGGCCACACCTACCGCCACTGCCAGTACCGCCAGATGGGACTACGCGGCTTCGCACTCAACGCACCGCGTCCACAACATGGTGAGCGGCCGCGCCACATCGCCGCCTACCTGATCAATGCTGAATGGACACCTCGACCTTCGTCGCGTTCGCTGTCGCCAGGACGCTACCTGTACCCTTCAACCGCGCCTGCACTACAGCGGCCTTCCCGGGGCGGATCCGAGAGCCCTTATCCGGAAAACTAAGGACAGCAACCGATGTAGGAGCGGTTGCTGTACGACGAAATATTGAAGATCATCCGCCGCCGACAACGCCACGACGATATCCCAAGAACACGCTACAAGCCGGACGGAGCCCCGACGACGAAACTTCACGGCTGGAAGAAGACCTGACGACACCACGAAGAAACTGCGGAACAAGCCGACGTAGCAGTAATCCGACACCGCGACCTAATCGAAACGCAAGACGACGAACTAGCGACCTCGACGTTCTCATCGACGGCCACAACGTCACCGCTCTCGTTGACCCTCGAGCCCACTATTCCGTCGCCAGTGGGCCGTTCGCCGCGAACTTGAAGATACGTGTGACCCGAAAAATTTGAACACCTTGAAGGCGTCATCGACAGCGATCAGGAATTGCTGCTGGACCGTGACATTAGCGTCGAAAGAGGCATTGCTCGGTTGCATGAAGGAAAAGGATGCGTCATGCTAACAAACTTCAGCCAAGAATACAGACACCTGAGCAGGGGCACGACGATTGCATACGTCGAGGAGATCGTGGCCGTCGGCGGTGCGTTTTCAGATTCCGACGAAGGTACGACGACGACCCCAATATCAGAACCATCCTTCGACGTCAAGACTTCCCGCATGCCAACACCAACAGTTCCGATGCCTTCTACAGCAATACAGGAACTGTTTCTCGGCGTTATTAAGAGTTCGACAAACACCCCTTGCTAAGCACCGTATCATAACGCAAGAAAATGCTGGACCCTACCGAGTTTCGACGCGAGAACGAGAAGCTGTAAAGCGACAAGTCGACGAAATGCTTGCAGGATGACATAATACAACCATCGAAGAGTCCGTGGGCATCGCCAGTAGTCTTGGTGGAGAAGAAGGATGGAACTTTGCGTTTCTGTGTCGATTACCATCGTATGAACAAGATCACGAAGAAGGACGTATATCCCCTCCCACCGATGGACGACGCCTTGGATCGGCTTTGTAACGCAAAGTACATTTCTTCGATGGAACTCAAGACGGGCTATTACATTGAAGTCGAAGAGAGAGACCGCGAGAAGACATCCTTTATAACAACGGACGGCCTGTTTGAGTTCAAGGTCTTTCCATTTTGTCTTTGCTCGGCGCGTGCGACGTTCCAGCGCGTTATGGACACAGTGCTGGCTGGAATGAAGTGGTAGACTTGTCTTGTCTAGCTAAATGACGTTGTGGTCTTCGCTCCCAACTTTGACGAACACTTCCGACGTCTTGAAACAGTGCTTCAGGCAACCAGGCCCTCTGGCCTAACACTAAAACCGGAAAAGTGCCGATTCGCGTACGAAGAGCTTCTCTTCCTAGGACACGTAATCAGTAACTCTGGAGTCCGCCCTGACCCACAGAAGACAGCTGCCCTCGCTACATTCCCACCACCCGCCGACATGAACGTTGTGCGTCGATTTCTCGGCCTGTGTGCCTATTACAGGCGGCTTGTCAAAAACTTAGCACGCATCGCCGAGCCACTTACTAAACTGACCAAGACCGACGTCGAGTGTAAGTAGGAAGCGGTGCAAGTCGAAGCATCTCAAGAACTGAAACGACGCCCGCAAACGTCTCCGATACTTGCTCATTTCGAGGAATACGCCGATACGGAAACCCACGCCGACTTAGGCAGCGTAGGACTCGGCGCCGTCCTTTTGCAGAGGACTGACGGACTAGAAAGGGTTATCAGCTATGCTAGGCGGTCGCTATCCAAGGCGGAAGCCAACTATTCCACAACAGAAAAGGAGTGCCTTGTCATCATCTGGGCTACGTCAAAATTTCGACCCTACCTCTACGACAGGCCCTTCAAAGTTTTGAGCGACTACCACGCCTTGTGTTGTCTAGATAACCTGAAAGACCCTTCAGGTCGCCTCGAACGATGGAGTCTGAGGCTTTAAGAATTCGACATTACTGTCCTTTACAAGTCCGGACATAAGCACTCTGACGCCGTCTGCTTGTCCGGCGCACCAACTGATCCGCCGATCTCGACAAAGAGAGCTTCTTGGGACCCGTAAGTGCCGACGACTTCGCCGAACAACAGCGAAGCGACCCAGAACTGAGAAGCCTGGCAATGTACTTGGAAGGCAAGACCACCGTTGTACCCAAGGTATTCGGGCGAGCATTGGCGTCATTTTTCTTGCAGAAAGACGTCCTCGTAAAGAAGAACTTCTCGCTGGCCCGAGTCAACTACCTTGTCGTATCTTCGGCACTGCGACCGGAAATGCTGCAGGCCCTGCACGACGACCCGACGGTTGGCCACCTCGGTTTGTCCCTCACACTCACGAGGATACAAGAAAAGTACTACTGGCCATGCCTTACCGCTGACGTTGCTCGTTACGTGAGGACATGCCGGGACTGTCAGCGACGCAAGACACCGCCGACAAGGCCAACGGCATTTCTTCAGCCAATCCATTCACCTCGTAGACCATTCTAGCAGATCGGGATGGACTTGCTGGGGCCATTTCCGGCGTCGACGTCCGGTAACAAGAGGATCGTCGTAGCCACGGACTACCTCACCCACTACGCCGAAACCAGGGCCCTGCCTATAGGAAGTGCCGCCGAGGTAGCCATCTTCTTCGTTGTGAACATTGTCCTTCGTCATGGCGCCGCAGAGGGCCCCATCACCGGCAGAGGTACGGCCTTTACTGCTGACCGAACACAGACGATCTTGGGATACAGCCAGACAAGCCACCGCGATATCACCGCCTGCCACCCACAGACCAATGACCTCACGGACCGTCTAAATAAGACCATCGCCGACATGCTGGCAATGTACGTCGACATCGAACACAGGACATGGGACTCCATCCTTCTGTAGATAACATTCGCTTCAACGTGGCAGTGCAAGAAACAACTCACATGACGCCGTTCAAGCTAGTTTGTGGAAGGAGCCCCTCGACGACGCTCGTGGCCATGCTGCCGACCTTCAGTGACGAGGACGACCTGGACGTTGCGCTCTACCTTCAGCGCCCCGAAGAAGGCCGACAACTCGCCCGGCCTACGCATCAAGAATCAGAAGACGACCGACAGCCACCGTTAAGGCCTGACCACACGTACGCGTTGCAGCGTGTCAGCGCGTAGCTTTATGACGCGCCGCCGCGCCTTCTCCCTATGGAGAGACAGGGCGCGCAGCTTCGCGTAGCCGCGCGCCCTCTCTCCCCACAGGGAGATGGCGCGGCGCCGCGTCAAGGGTCAGGCGCTGACACGCTGCAACGCGTACGTGGGGTCCGGCCTTTACAGTCTTCGGCGACGCTTCGCGTAATACCAGGCCGGTGACCGTGTCTGGGTCTGTACACCGATACGCCGACGTGGACTCAGCGAAAAACTTCGGCGATACTTCGGCCCATACAAGGTGCTTCGACGTCTCGGCGCTCTAGATTACGAGGTCATCCCGGAAGGCATTACGATCTCTCAGCGGCGCCGCACACGACCTGAAGTCGTCCATTTCGTGCGCCCTAAACCATTTTATACGCGTTAGGCAACCTGAGGATTCTACTTTTTGCTTTTTTATATTATTGTTCTTTCTGTGCGTTTACATATTTTTCCCCATTGCATGTTCTGTTTAAGCATCGGGACGATGTTTTTTCAGAGGGGGGCAATACTACTTGCACTTCCTTTTGTATTTCCATGTAACCGATCCGTTCCGTTATACATATAGCCACTGCCTTTCGCAAACCGCGCCCAAATCTCTGGGAAGCTTCCAGATTATTTTAGAATCTTCTGATAGGCTTGAGCGTGCAAACGCGAACAGTTGAGTTTGTTCTGGAACTAGCGGAGCTACCGGCGATAAGACTCGAATGTTCGATGCCACATGTATAAATGCCGGCGCGCCTAGCCGCAGATCAGTTTATCGACGGCCGACGCTCTGTTCGCCGCTATCAGTGTACAGCTTGAATTGCTTGTACTTTGCTCCTTTGATTTTCCGGGCTCAGGTTCGCCCAAATAAAGAGTTTCGTCTCGAAGACTCCGACTGCTGCCTTCGCCAACGTCACGACCACTTGACAATATGTTTTGTTCTACATGGGTGCTCGAGAGCAAGCCCAGATTATGCGATTGAGGTCGGCCCTCTGCTGGCAAAACTTACATTTATCTGGGCAAATCCGGGTAATAATTATTATATGCCATAAGATCCGGGTAAGTGTTTGTTTGAAAAAGGCGCCAGGATGTCGCCTGCTATCTATTAAGTGAAGAGTGTGCAGGGGACAACCGGGCCCTCCCTAACCTGTGATGGTTGGTTAGCGGTGGCCGCTCTTCACCCGCTCGGTCCGTTAGCCCTCGAGACAGGTCGTACGCAGCTTCGTTTCCGGGAAGGGAGGACTCTGCGGTCGCCCATGTGATACGAAATTCCCTCCTATCGCGAAAGTTGGCTAGTATTCCTCGTACTTCTGGCGATATTCAACCTTTAGCGTAATTTTGAATGGCAGTTTTAGAGTCGTTATAACTACAGCTTTAGTGGTGGCCACGGCCAGTGTAATGGCCAACACCTCTGCCACTTCGGCCTTCCCGGTTTTAACGGATTCGGAATCACCCTTAAGATTCGTCGTGACCGCGATCACACTTTTGCCATTCGCATATTCGGCAAGTTGTTTTACAGCGCAGGTGTTAGAAAAGTTATGCCGTTGCGCGTTCGCAAAAACTATCGTCGTCATGAATGGCTCTACCTTTCCAGTGCATGCAAGGGAACAACTCTATCGGCGCGTGCTCACTCTCACCCTCTTCTTCATGTTCTGCTTCGCTCTCTGAGCACGTGCAACCGGGACGCGCTTTCCCGCTGCGCCGATTTGTCCGTCGTGGGATGCAATAACTCGAATGGGTGAGAGAACGAGTACAGGGGCAGAGAACGAGAGAGAAAGAGAGAAATATAGAGAAAGAAAGGGAAGAAAGAGAAAAAAAAGATAGAAAGACAGAGAAATAAATAGGCAGAGAGAGAAAGATATAGGAATAAACAGGCACGGAAAACAATGGAAAAAGAACAGAGCAAGGCAGCAAGATAAAGAAAGAGAGAGAAGCAAATAGACAGAAAAGGAGATAGAAACAAAGAGGAAGCGAGAAATAGAGATACAGAAAGAAAGGAAAGAAAGGGGAAAAAGTATAGAAAAAGAAATAGAAACAGATACAATAAAGAGATAGAAAAATAGAGAGAAAGAGAGGAAGAAAAAGAGAAGAAAAATAAAAAGAAACAAGAAATGCCGCCTAGCTCCGCCGTTCCTTCAGGCTTGGCAGCACTAGGGCGAAGCTGCCTTGAAGGGACACTAAAGGCAAACAACAACTCATGTCAGAGTGAAAGCTCAATCTATGACAACGTCTAAAACGACAATATTATCAACGGCAGTGCCCTACTTACCGAGAAATTAAGCTAAATGTATCGCACGATGAGCGCCACGAGTGTGACATTTTGGAAATGATACCGATGACGTGAGAGAGTCCGACTACAATTAATCACTCGTAATCAAACTAGTTGCAACAAAAAAGAACCTTCTGTGCATCACGAGACGTAATAAAATGCTGCTTGTTCGTTTCTGTTTGATTCATGGAAAAAAGAACCTCTTTGGAGTTGCCATGGGGATCCGCGCGCGTGGTTCAAAGGTTCCGTTTTCGCCGAACTGCGCTTCGCCCGGCGCCCTGCTTCAATTAGAATGCAGCGCTTAAAGAACACAAACACTTCGAATGAAAACGAGGACGGGCGCTGTCTTCGTTTTCGTTCGAAGTGTTTGTGTTCTTTAAGCGCTGCATTCTAATGGATCCGTACCAACGAGCTCGCCTCAACACCCTCTTAAGTCGCCCTGCTTCGCTCACGGGGTCGCCTTTCAGTGGTATTTTCCACATCGTGTACTGCCGCGTGTGTTTTGCACGCTCGTGAAAGTCGCTATGACAGAAAGTTCGACAAAATACCGCATGCATGTGATATTGCCGGATGCCCGAATGGTGCACGCCGCCAGTGCACGCCGCCACGCAGTGAAGGCGGGCAACATTGGGCACGGCAACAGTGACGTGCGAAATACCGCTTTCAGGCGGGTGATTTGAAGTGCGCTAACGCGATGCGGACCACTAAAACTTGATTTTGTTTCAAAATAAGCACTTCCTTGCCATAAGAGTAGCACTACGAGGTTTCTAAGGACCGCTATTTCAACAATCAACGTCAACTTAATATTTGCCTTTAGTGTCCTTTTAATGCTTTATCGTGCATCTTCATTAGTACTTTGTATCCTAAATAATTTCTAAATTGGAACTAAAAACACGAATAAGTACCGCTATACTTTCTTTGGCTTTACTATCTGTGGGGTATATATTGGTGTGGCTTACAATAACCAAGACCGTTCGATCGCTTCTTGTCCATGATTTCGTATATACCCGCATAACTTCACATTTGTACTATACATAATGTGTCTTGAGAAAGGCCGTGTTGCAGCCCAAAAGTGAAGGTTAGGTTAGATTAGGTTAGGTTCTCTGAAACGTACTAAGAAGCTGTGGCCTTTGTTTTATGAGGGACAGGGTGGTGTGAGCACGCGTCCGCGTTTACGGACGCGCGAATGTCCTCGGTGTCCCGTGGGAGGACGCGGCTTGCGAACGAGTGCCAGAAAAGGTGGCATAAAATGATCACGTTCGCACGTCGTTCGCAGCGTCAACCGCGTCAGTGCATGCTCCAAGCGATAAGGAAACCCCCGCCTCGCAAGAAAGGATAGACCTCCACCACGCCGGTACAGAAGTAATTGCTGAACTGTTTTATCTGCGAGGGCATGGCCCCACGCCTTTATCACGAGCGGAGGGAATGCGATTAGACGATAAAGGGACGCCCGGACAACAAAGGACGCGATGCGTGTTGCGAGAGAGCTCGGAACGATCGTCGTCAGCGTAGGCTCACGGCTTAGCCGCCTGATACAAGAGGTATTAGGCAGTTTTCGAATAGCGTACGCAAAGCTTTGCGTTGGCTTCTCGCGCAACTGCGCATGCGTCGTACGCTAACCGCTTGCGGGCCGCAAACGCTAACGCTAACTTAGCGTACGCTATTCGAAAGCTCCCTATTATTGCGCACAACCGGGACGCTTGCAAACATGACTCTGAACATGTGAGAAATCCGTGGATTTGCGGTGTACAAAACAATGAAGACCCACTTACGGAAGATTAGAGTATTAAGAGGGAGATGTGTACATGAAACATGCAGTATTTCGGTAGATGCTGCCATTTTCTGCTATCTTCAAGGTCATTGTAGAACCTGAGGCAAGTATCGGTTAATTAAAAAAAAGAAGGAAAAAGGAGGATGGTCTTGAATAGGAGAATGAGACAAATCTACGATCTTGGCGATCACATGATGACCTTCTGTGAGTTTTCATTGAACGTTCGTTCACACACTTGTGACATTAATAAATACAAAGTCGGCTACTGAGCCGCAAAACAACTGGCTAGAAACCATTATCAGTATATGAATCGCAGAATGATTTTAGAAGTATATTCAATTTGTTAAAGGAATGATGGCGCTCGAAGGACTATATTTGTTGACTTGAGGAGACATTTTGGTAGCGTTTCCTTGCTTGATGGCGTAATATCGTAGAGAATAGAGCTGTTGGACAGCTCATCTGGCAAAGGGAGATTAAATATGTTTAAAGCATGAACCAATGCAACATATTTGCATTGTGTCTCAAAACCATATTGTGGTTTCGGCTGGTAAACAACAACAACAACAACAACAACAACAACAACAACAAATCAATCAAATGTTTATATAATGTGCCCACGAACAACCGTAAGGTCTTTGTACTGGCGCACGAAAAAAAAAACAAAAACAAAGGAAACATTAATAATAAAATATGAGGGATAAAAAACGTTATAAAATTACACATAACTATGCGAAGGCAGAAAAAAATATCAACAGTGTACGAGGCTATGTAAGTACACTGCAAAGCTCGGAGCAGAACAACGACTGGGAGCTGTGAAAAACATCGAGCTCCAAAAAGTAAGCATTGTAAAGACGTTGTATCCTGCCAATGGTCGAATGTTCACAGAGGCAGGCGGTTACATAACAGGTCTATTCTCTCTGGTCAGCTTACGTGGAATTCGGAAATTAAGACAGTTGAGCAGTACAGGGCAGGATATGATACCTTGCACAAGCTTGTAAAGAAATAACAGATCAGCGCGATTTCGTCGGCAGCAAAGTGATGGCAATGATAATAATCCAGCAGCGCTAGAACGAGATCCAGAGTCATTTCTAGCGAAACGATAGTTGTAAATGCTTAGGAATTTTTTCTGGACCCACTCAATGGCGTTGCTGCTGGAATTAGGAATGTCATTCCAGATCACAGATGCATACTCTAGTTGAGGAAGACATACCGCGGTGTACAATTTTCGGAAGGGCACAGGAGAACGGAATTCTCTCGACATTCTGCAAACACAGCCTAGGGTGCGAAGACCCCGCAAAGCAACACGCTTAGCGTGAGCAGAAAAGTGTAAGGTGCTATCAAAAAGAACACCTAGATCATTGATCTCACATACCTTACACAACGACACAGAATTAACAGAATATAAAAATGGCACACTAGATGTTTTTCGAGTGAAACTCATTATCTTGGTTTTTGAAATATTTAGGGAGAGGTTATTGCTCTTGCACCATTCAGAAAAAGAACACAAATCAGATTGCAGCAAGCGACAATCGATTACTGAATGAATTTCCTTAAATATCGTTAAGTCATCGGCATAGAAAAGGAAAGAAGAATTCCGAATGACAGAAGAAACATCATTAACATAAATTAAAAAGAGGAGTGGGCCCAGTACCGATCCTTGAGGAACCCCACTAGTAGCTTTATACAAAGAGGACGTTTGGCCATTAACGGCAACGTAACATAATCTATCAAGAAGATAGCTATGGAGGAGATTCACAATTGAAGAATCAACATCAAAGTGTGCAAGTTTATCCACAAGCAGCGAATGGCTGACAACGTCAAAAGCTTTGCTAAGGTCACAGTAAATAGCGTCAACCTGTCCTCTCTGCGAAATAGGCGTGGAGACTTGCATCATGAAACTGGCAAGATTAGTGACAGTTGAGCGGCCAGCGAGAAACCCATGCTGATTCACAATCAATGAATTTTTTACATCAGAAGACAATATTTTGTGAAGAGCAAGCTCAAAGATTTTGGATGCGGCACAAAGAAGGGAAATAGAGCGGTAGTTCGAGACGTCACATTTACAGCCAGACTTAAACACTGGGAAAACACGAGCAGTTTCCACATGCTAGGAAACGTTGAAGCATGCAGACACTTATTAAATATGGTGGTCAATACTGGTACAAGTATACTGCCATAGGCTTTTAGTATGGCAGAGGGGATGCCATCTGGGCCAGCTGAAAAGGATGGTTTCAAGCGCTTAATGCATTCTGAAATGGAATCTTCATCTAGCGACACAGCATAAGCTGTGCCAACTGCCTTAACCTGTCGACCGTTACTAGCTACAGAGGCTGGAGACTTACAGACAGATGAAAAATGCATGGCAAAACAGTCAGCAACGGCTTGAACTTCTACTCCATTTGGGTCCAGTAACCTAAAGGACTCGCCACTTTTGCTCGACCGTTTGCGCACATACTTCCAAAACTCAGCCGGCCTGTCAGACGCGCTTTTTTCTAAAAATGAAATATATAGACTGTGATCCCGTTTATAAAGGCGTTTACAAAGAGTACGAAAACGACAGAAATCTTCCTTCAAATGAGTTGATGCAGAACGTTTATACTTCCTGTGTGCACGATCTTTATGTTTCAGTGCACTTATAAGTTCTGATGAGAACCAGGAGGGATATTTACAATGATGAGGTGTATACTGGGGAATGAACTTGCGCATGCTGATCAAGATAAGCTCCGTAAACTGACCGATTTGACCATCAACATTGGGTTTGTCAGTTACCAGTGACCAATCTGTGGTGGACAAGTCATGGTACAAGCCAACGTAGTCACCTCGCTTGAAGGCTAATCTGGGCGTTTTGTCGATTTTTCTGGGAAAGCTTGGTTTTTCTGGTGAATAATAATAATAATAATAATAATAATAATAATAATAATAATAATAATAATAATAATAATAATAATAATAATAATAATAATAATAATAATAATAATAATAATAATAATAATAATAAATACTTTATTGTACCCATCCAGAAATAGTATACAGAAATGGGTCTGCCGAAATCTACGAAGACTTGTGTGAATCGGCCATGCAGAGCCGGTTATAGCGGTGAGGGTACATGATCACAAAATAACTTTTTTTTGCCAACAAACAGACGAATAATTGACCCAAATGCTTGTTCACAGGCAATAAATAAAAAAAGAGCAGAGAAGGGACAATGAACATATATTACCTAGAAGTAGTCCATACCCAATGTAGTTTCACAACTCAGGGAATAATTTCTTCAACTGATTTTTTTGAAGTAGCAGGAAAAAAAAACACTTGGGGTAGTTCATTAAAAATTTTAGGAATATATACACTTTTGCACGCTTCTCTATATCTGGGAAGACCATGGTACAATAAAACGCTTTTTTTTTCTCACAGCGGCTGACGAGCAACACACGACACTTTGAAATATTCACACCAATTGTGTCGCAGAATAACAGTTCTAGTAAACAAATTATGGAACATGCAAAATCCTAAATCATTAAAAATATTATTCGAATATAACCTACTACCGTAAGCAACACTTTTTAGAAGATTTTAAAGTAAATTGTCTACACGTATTTTCCAGCGCCCTGAACAAAATGCGAAAATTGTAATACCATATTTCAGCACACTTTATGCTAGCGCGTGAACTATCTTTTTCTTCACTGGCAGAGGCACCAAGCCATTTATGCTAAAAAGCAGACATGCAACACTCCTCAGTTTGGCACATAGAAATGCTATGTGATGCTGCCAAGACGTACCACTGTGAAAAACACCCAGGTATTTGAATGTCTCAACATATTCTACTGCGGTACATTTGCACGTATTGGAATGTTCGGTATGTAGAATTATTGGCATATCTATTCGTTGTATTTTTAAATGCCTTCAAAAGCAGATGAGTTTGGTTTTGTTTTCATTAACAATGAAACAATTGTCCTCAAACCATAGCATCGCCTTATGAATTGCACTCTGAAGGGCGTTAATAACTGCTTTGTAACGTATGTGACGTGTAGTAGCACCGTATATGCGTACTTTTCCCTTTCCTGAGGGAAAGTCATTCATAAATAAAAAAATAACAAAGGTGACAACACAGATCCTTGTGGCACACCGGCTGTAACATACTTCCTATTTCTAATGACTATACCTCCCTTAGCCACCTGAAACCTAATAATAATATTAATATAATTCATATATTAGTAATATTAATAATAATTCATTTATTCGCTACCGGCGAGTGAAAATTGATTTTAATCCGGGAAGATCACAACCACGTTGCACATGACATGACAATTCGCTATCTGCGACCTTGCTACCTTGTTCTCCTCTACGCTGCGCTGTTGGATTATCTATGTGACCGTCACCCTCGAAGCTCAACGCTGCAGAAAGCCGGGACAGTATTCTCCGATCCTTTCAATTATGAGACTGCATGATCCGTCTCAACAGATCACAATGCAACATAGCGGTGCAATGGTCAGCTTATGCGCAATGACAACTGAGTGATAAGACCTATTCAGTCTTACTGGAACTGATACTATGAGACAACTTCGGGGCACTATGACAGGGAACAGTGGCGAAGCAGCTCGTATGTTGCTAATTCCTTCGCAGGACCTACAGAGGTTGTGTCGCGAACTTGTTTGCGGTGCTAAATCTCTGACATCGAATGTACGTCGGGCGTTTTAGCATACGCGAAAGGAGCCATTCCAGTCAGTGAAGGTAGATGGCCAGTGAAGCAATTTAGCACATGACACGGAGGTAACACACAATTTCGAACCATAGCCGATCACACACCCTGCAACTAAATTCGGAATGATGTCCGTCCAGAGAGTCCCTTACGAAGTTAGTGAACGCTCCATTAAGGTTTTTTCATTTCACCAGCATGTGTCGTTTTGCCGCATTCTCCGTATCGCGACATGCGTTGTCTTATCTGGCTTGCTGCATGCGCTTGGCGTTTCGTACGCGGCATTTATTGGTGTTTGCCGCCCGTGTGTTCTCTTCGTCATTCTTTAAAAGGCGAAGCCCTTAGATGCCTCATCAAACGCGAAAGCTGACCGTCGGCGTCGGCGTCAACACGAGTGATGAAATAAAATCACGCGATGACGTCACCATGAAGTCACGTATAGCAAAATATTGTGACGTCACATGATGACGTCATCACATGAGATAGTCGCTCGGTAAAAGGTGGGTCGATCACGGAGGCAATGCAAAACCAGGTGAGGTAAAGAAAGATTGCAATACTTCCGATGCTGGAGACAGTGTGCGGCCACGTTAGATGCAGAAAGCTTTCGGAATTGGGTGGGGGGTATCAATACATTGACTGAGAATAAAAAAAAAGACTGTTCCACCTTCGAGTCGTCTTAGGCGAATGCGTCAGGGACCCTGTGAGTGTTTCGTTGGACCAATGAATAGTGTGGTAGGGTTTGCCCACTTTCTGCGGCTCATATATTTTTTTGCCCGCAGACGTCACTTCATTTTTAGTTGGAGAGTGGTGAGTAGTGGCGTTTGCCCAATTCCTGTGGCACATTCGTTTTCACCCACGGGCGATGGACATATCCTAGCCATAAACACCCTTTAAAGTAACACAATAGAAATTAATTCACAATGACTTTCACTGTCAATCCAAAAGACCTGACCGTGCGTGAAACGTTCCTCAAGGTTTGCACCGACATTCCACTGAACGGCGAGTTGACGACGTTTCGTCAGCGTAGTGAAAACGCGTGAAGCGCCTCAACGCGCCTTCTTGCACCGTGACCTCCGTAGCGCGCTGTCGGAGCTAATCGAGGAGGCTGCCTCACTGGGGTCTCTTCAGGAGGGAGCGGTCCCTTCTCCTGCGTTCACGCATCGGCTGCTCTTGGCCTGAGGCCCGGCATCACCGGCTTTGCAGATCCTCGTCACCCTGCGTACACTGCGTGCGGGGCAGATCAAACGATTAAGCTTCGGTTGTGTGTATGCCCAGCGCTTCACGCTCAACGAGCCGCCTTGCTTGCCGCACTGCGTCGTCAGGGTCGTCAGGGGGCGACCATGGCCGCGCCCTCGGCCATGGTCGCCGTTGACCTTTCCTTCTCCTCTCCTCTTCACATAGTTATTACCCTCTCCCCATTCCCCCACATGCGCTGAGACGTGCTCCTAACTAAAGTTCGATAAAACTTTAGAAGTCCGTGGCATTTCCTCCTCAAAGGCGGATGCGCACAAGCCTGCACCAATGGGCACGCACTCCAGACTGACGTCATGAGCCAGACAGCCGGTGACCCCGCCTTCGGACAACGTTGCCGCGTGCATGAGAGGGACTACTTCTTTAGTCGCGGAAGCGATCGGCTGCCGCGCTTCTGTCGTCTGAGCGGGGCCTCTCCGGACTTCTTACGTTGTATCTGCAGAAGTTGCGTCTTTTCCTCTCCTCAGCCTCTCCTCCTCCCCCTCTTTCAGGCCACACTTGCTCGAAGAAAGTTCTCCGGCGTGTTCTATTTCGCCTGATGACGGTCTACGCCTGTGGCGCTGTGGGCTTCGTTACTGGAGGCCGGGCTTTCAAACCCCACCGACGGAACAATTTTGACATTTTGATTTATGTTTATTCGATGTACACATGCGCTGCGCTGATGTCCAATGCTTGTGCGTTTGTGTTTGGACGTGATTCGGGGTTAGCCGGTTGGCCAGTACAAAAGACTGGAGGATAGCTAAATAAATACTATAATACTAAAAAGGGCCCTCGCTGCAAAGGTCTTTATAAAAATGTGAATATTTCTGGGATTTTGAGTGCCAAAACGACGATATGATTTGAGGCATGCCTCAGTGGAAGGCTTCAGAAATTTCGACGACCTGGCCGCCGCGGCCGCGATCTAACCCGAAAAATTCGATTCAGCAGACGAGAATTTTACCCTCAGTACGACCGCGGCGGCGCATTGACAGAAATGTGCACCCAACTCCACTACTTGGGGGTCGGGCCCACTCGGAGGCTTGACGTGTTGACACGAAGCTCAGTTACGATAACTCCTGGAAAAACAGTTAACGAAAGCAAACTGTAGGATAACGCTCAAGCCACGGAATTCTGACTCGAGTACATGTCATCTGCAGCCTTTACAGCGAGAGATTGCGCTATGACGCGATTGGCCGCGGTACGAAAGCAAGCCCGTCTGACTCGTCCGAATCATTATCTTATCGCTCATGCGGTGGAAGTGGGAACGCGTTCGACAGAGCGGCAGATACAATCACGCAATCCGCGCGTGGAGTCCCTCAGCCGCATATAGCCACAACAGCATCAGGATGCAATGTCTCTCTTTTCAGTGACGCTCCCTCTTAAGCAGAACGAGATAAAGCCCCACAGATAACCGATGGTCAATTAGAGCGACGGAATGAATACCGAGAGATAGGGGCAGTAAGCCGAGGACGGCAGGTTGTCAGAAGGGATGATGAAATGAAATTTTTCAGGGATAAAATGGAATCAGCTTGCGCAGGGCAGGGAAAGTTGGATAGCATTGGGAGACGCCTCCGTCTTGCAGGGGTCATGGCATACGATGATGATAATAGTAGCGAGTATGATGATGATGATGATGATAACATCCGGGGAATCTGTCGCACGTTTTCAAGTTTTGGCTCGTTCAAGCTGGAACAATATTACGGTGAAAACGGCAGGTTATTAGAATAACAGAGAGCTGAGCTAGCTGGTAAGTACTTGTTCTAAAATTCTGGGCGTGCAAACACGAACACAAGAGAGGTCAAGACACCACGAACGCCTGGATTAGTACGGCTGTACCTGCTTCCCCGTGTATACTGACGCACAAAATGTCAGCGTGTAGAAATTTGAAGGTATATTTCTCACTCACCTTTATGGTGTCGAAAGGATGTCCAACTATAACACCAGCACACCCTGCAATGGAGAAATGATAAAAAAATTCACCGCCATATCCACGAAGTGAATGATGTTAGAGGAGCTTGCTCGGATATGATCGGGTAACCCGCGAATGCTCCGTGCAAATTCCTCTACCATCATATATAGACGTGACAACGTTGTTATACATACATTACATCCACAATGTTTTTTTTTTTTTAATTTACGGTTGGATGCACTATATACATTTTGATGAAGTATATATACATTTGGATGAACTATAAACATTATATATACACAAGAGATGTTGTTTTACCAAGTTCAAAAAGGGCGTCCCTCGATGAGTTCGGGGACTGGTTTCCCTTTAAAGATGATTGCTTTATGATGGTTGAACTATATGCATTACATATACACAAGACATGTTCTTTTACAAAGTACAAGAAGAGCGTCCCTCGATGAGCCTGGGGACTCGTTTCCCTTTAAAGATGATTGCTTTATGATCAGTAAAGTATGTTGCCAAGGGGTCATCAATGATGGGACGCAATGGAAAGTTCGAGAAGGCAACATCGATACAGGTGCCCCTGATGGTGGTGGGACGTTTGCAGTCGTACGATACGCATCGGAGAGCGTAACGTGACATCATGTGTTGGCTGGTTATTGGCTAGACGAGATCTTCCCGAGCTGCTGCTGCGTTGCGAGCCCGTCGCGCTGCTGCCGTTCATGCTGCGGAGCGGCAACGAAGAGAGTTCACTTAGTGAGCTCCCGGCGAAGAGAAAGGAAGCCAGCGAAACGAGCGGTGCGGCCAGCGAGCAGTCACCTAACTAGCGCTTGCGCCGAGCGTGGTGTGTGCCGCCTTGAGCGGCGGCGCCATCTAGTGATCATTCTTGAAATGACCGGAGAGCGCAGCTGCGCCGAGCGTGGTGTGTGCCGCTGCGCCGACGGTCACAGAGGTGAGGACAAGGCGCGAGCATAAGAAGCTTGGCGAGCAAGCTCCTAAAAGTAGACTTGAGTTGAGAACTACTTGTACCAAAGCTCATAGGCGTGCGCACGGCGGGGGACAGGCGGGGAGGCCGCCCCCCTAGTGACCTACGAGGGGAGACACGAAATCTGCCCCATACACTGACCCCCCTAGTCACCTAAGAGGGGGGGGGGGGTGAAATCTGCCTCGAACATTGACTTAGTAGGGGGAGGGCGCTGCGATGAACCTTCTTCCCTCCCTCACGGGGAACCCTGCGCACGCCTATGCCAATGCTGCATATGATTTGCTCTATATCTGAAGTGAAAATAACATTCCGACGTGCTTTGTTTAACCCTGTAATGCCTAAACAGAGTTCCATATAATAGAATATATTGCTAATCCTTATTTCTGGCCAATGAGACCATACTTGCGTAGGAATAAACAATGAAATATTGAGCTGAAACCTGCATACGACCGTAATTGACTAATAAGTAATTGACTTGGCGAACTATCCGCAAATGAAAAAAATTTTCCAGCTTATCAAAGGGGCTTTCTTTAGAGGCGGTGCCTTATTTCCCAAGTAGAAACGGGCAATTAGGAGTTCCACAACAGTGTAACACATATGACACATTTGACAATACAGCTATAGAGTTAAGCACAGTTTCCCAGGATGCCGAGAACATAAATTTCGCTCCCGCATCGACATCACGTAGGTGAAGCCCAGGGTGACTAGAATAAGCCATTCGTTTGAGGACACGTGTAGGGAGTTCGCGCATCAAAAATACTGATAAAACCTATATTGGCTAGCACAGTATGCAAACTGAAGTCGCGTCACTCGGCTGTACGTGACCACACTAGTGATCATGTACTGCCGCAATGGTGAAGCACATTCCAGCTTGTGTAATTAGTTTCCTTTAGGTTAAAACGGCACAATTTTTTTCCTACTCTTAAAAGGACATTAAAGAGAAAAGCGATTTTTTTCTTATTAGTAAATGACTCTTTCCCAATACCACAACCGCCGTGCTTGCCGCGAGAAGACGCTTGGTAAGTGAGAAAACGCGCAAAAACAAAATGCAGGTGGCACCGCCATCTTGAAATTGCCGCACTAATCGCCCTGACGTCATAGACGTTGACGGCGTTTACTAGGGCCTACGTAGTTTCTAAGAGGTAAAAATAAAGCACATTGTCCTCTGTGGGGGCCAGAGACTAAACATACCAAGCTTCAACGAAATTTATTGTGCCAGTGTCACCAAAACACGTAAAATTCGCTTTGAAATTCGTGACGTCACACGCGGAGACTTCGGCGCTAAATTTTAAATGGAAACGGCCTTGATTTGCCCCGGTACTAATATGCCTATGATGGTGAAATTACTGTTTTCAGTGTACAGTTTATCAATATAAACAGATTAATTGTTTTCCTATAGTGTCCCTTTAAGCCTTGTGGAATGGCTTGAGTTCTCCATAACATCTGTACTGATGTTAGAGGAGGGCCTTATCTCTCGTTTAACATCTATAGCGGCGTTACAAGAGGGCAGATGTTTCGCGAACTAGATTGAACAACACACTGGCACGCTGTGGGCATTGTTTTCTCGCGTGTTGTCAGTGCGACAAAGCTATCGTGTTGTTTTGCGGGAAGGCAAACAGTGCGTCGTTATCAACGCCCGCCTTACTGCCGTTGCCCGCTTATTCCTCAAAAGCCGACAACCGAAGACCACAACACGCATCAACGACTCTCGAAAGTGCCACGAACCTGTCTTACACCACAAAGAGTCGCAAATGTAAGGTCATTACACAGGTCAACGTTTGATTAATCGAATGAGTCACTCGTACTCTCTACGATTCCAAAAAGAACGCACAGGGTCCCTTATTAGGGGTCTAAGACAACTCGAAAGGGAAAGCCATCTCATTATTTTTTGAAGAGCGGAGCTGTTCCAGGGCTGGACCTGACGACAGATGAACGTCCGCATCGCATGTCACGCTCCGGTTCCCAAATACACCCACAGATGGCGTAACTACCTCGGTCGCGGACGAAGGGATAGCCTCACAGGGAAACTCACAATCACAAAACAATATCACGCAACATCACCGAGTGAATGAAAGACGGGTACTTTGAGGGCTCGTTTCTTCATTTGACAAAACCTTAATGAAAACCAGCAGATAATGAAGCCAAGGGAGGTACAGGGGACGTTAATTGTACTGTTCTAAGTGTATTGCAGTAATTTCCATATAGATGTGGAGAAAGTCAAGTGGACGAAAAGGTAGACCATTTGGTGGAGCATCGGGGGCGTAATCAGAAGGTTGCAGGTTTGGTCCCTGCCGGTGGCAGGGTATTAAGTTTTTCTTCTCATTCGCCGTAACGATTCTCTTCGCCCCCCCCCCCCCCTTCGGAAAATTTCTGCTCCTAAAGTGGCTTTTCCCTGCCTCCAGGATTGGAGGCATTTCAATCTTTCTGCAGCTCACCTGGTTTTGCACTGCCTCCGGCATCGGCCCACTTTTGACCGCGCAATAATTTCGGGTGGTGATGTCTTCATGCGACGCCATAGTGACGTCATGGAGACGTCATAATGACGTCACAAATTCCGGCAATGTGCGACGTCATCAAGTTGCAATCTCTGATCACGTGACTTCTTGCATCGTTCCTCTTTACGCCTTCGCCGATGATCACGTTTCGCGTTTAGTGAGGCATTCGACTTCCCGATTATACACCCATATTAATTTCACAAACATTGGCTATTGAGCGATATGCAAACTGCCCTCAAATGAATCAGCAGCAGTTATTGCTGCAGACTCTCGGTATGTTCAGAATTATATGCAGCATTGAATTGAACACTCCGGCAGAGTACGTTTCGTTTTTAATACCTGCAAACTTGCAAAGATGGTTGCTATTGGTATGCTAGGCAATAGGAATTGCTTTAGTGCCTCTGAAAATCTATCATCTACTTCTTCAGCTATTGCTCTCGGCAGTTGATTCCACTCCAGGATTGCCAAATGAAGAAAACAAAAACGAGGTAGATCAGTACGGACGAACGGTTGACGAACTTCAAATGAGTGGTCCAAGTATTTAAATCACTCGACTAGTTCCAATACCTCAATATTTATTGTATAGGTGTGCGACACAAAAGTATTACAAGTAGTAAACCGTACTAGTTTTGTTTTACGATTGTTAATATTCATGTGCCCGTCATGACACCACTCACCCAATATCTGCAAGTCTTTATCTAATTCTTCCAATCATTATGGTGAGTAACAGCACGATAAATAACGCAATCGTCATCAAACGCACGAATTTTTGAAGTTACACCGATGTGAATATCGTTACTGAGAATTAAGAACAATGTTGGCCCCAATGCTGGACCCTGGGGTACATCGGACATGACAGGCTTAAAGTCGGACACAACGCTTTCAACCAAAATTGCTTGACGCCTGTCGCTCAAATACTCTTGAACCCAATCAATGACCTGGTTGTCTATTTGAAGAATGGACAACCATGCCATTGTTGTAAAGGTGATTGTGTAAAGCTGTTTGTGTAAAGCTCGTTGTTGTTCTAAGCTCATTGTTGTAAAGCTGCTGTAACGCTGTTGTAAAGCTGATCTAAAGGTGTCCCCGCTGTGCAAGGTTTGCTTCCATGCTGGGAAGCAAACCATCATCCACGTGCTAAGCAGCGCAAAACTTGAGTTGCTACAGGCAACAACGACGGTCATGCGTTCACATCCAGGCAATAATGGCATGCGGCAACGTAAAATGACAAGTCAGCTCGATAAAAGGTCGGATTGCCATATCAGGAACGGCTGATCGTCGACAAGTTCAAGATAAAGACAACATCAATCATTCGAAAACAGCGCACACGGAGACGCGTGCGACCGGCGCACCTTCGAGGGCCGCGTTTCTGTACACTCGCCGGAGCCGGGTGAAGCCATGCTCCCTCAAAGATGGCGGCCGCAGCCGCCGTTTTAGTAGGGGGCATGGCTTCACTCTTGACGCATAATTCACACTCCAGCAATTCTTTTAGGGGCGAAGCTCCTTAAGGCGGCACCCGTTCGTCCCTCGTAGTAGTAGTCGTAGTGCGTAACCAGTCTTACGCTTTGACCTCCAAGGTGGTGCCGGTGGGAGATTTTTCCTGTGCGTTGTTGAACAATAAAAAATTCGCAGCGTGCGCGTTAACTAAAAGCCGAATTCTTCTTTCTCTCATTCCCCATTAGCAGCCATTGGCATGTTCCAGTAGGAAACGTTAGTAGAAGTAGAAGTGTAAGTGTTAGCTAAAAGCCGACTTCTTCTGTCTCTCATTCCCATTAGCAGCCATTGTTTACCTCCAAGGTAGTGCCTGGTGAGATTTCTCCTGTGCGTGATTAAACAATAAAAATTTTGTTAAAAACGCCGTTGATTGATGAAATAAACCAACGAAAGACGCCAGATGTTTTGTAAAAGCAAAACGAAAGAACGCCAGATGTTTTCTAAAGCAAAACGAAAAGACGCCAGCTGCTTAACGAAACACGCCAGATGTTTTCTAAAGCAATGGTTTTCTAAACAATGAAAATTCACAGCGTACATGTAAAATTAAAGTGAGCTGCAAGTCGTCATAACTCATCGAACCTTTAGTATAAACGCGCCCGATCTCACGTCGGTGATGATGTACTGGGCAGAATTCACGGAAGATTCACGGTTTACCGATGAACCTCCGCAGCTTCGTCCACTCATCATCATTCACTCCGTGGATATGCTGTGATTTTCTTTTTCAAACTCCTTTGGTTTAGACCAATTGGTTTAGACTAACTCGATTATGAGTGCGGCTGCAGGTGTGCTGTGATTCAAACCAAATGCTTGAGGCGATTATAAACTAAATAATTATAAATTGCTTCATTACACGAACTTTGTATACAGCACTGCTGCGGTGGAGCCGAACAATGTTGCACGTTCTCTCTGATGCCACTCTGCATATCCCTAAGAAATGGGATAGTCATATTACTGTGATTTAATAAAATTTCGTACCTAATTACATTTCAATTTCATTATTGCTAAGATAATTCACGACGTCTATGACTCATGCGTATGACTTTTATCTGAGGCGCTGTAATGTCGCTGGTAGAAAGGAAATAAATTTATGAATGGCTTCTAAGTTTCAGCAGGCTCTGCTTCAGCAATGCCGAACGCTCGATATTTATATGCGTTAAGCGCCTTCATGATACACGCTGTGCAAACGTATGCTCTTGCATTAAATGCGTGCAATATTTCGTTAGCTACATCCTAGCAGTTTGGACCGAGCATGTGACTGATAGTGACGTGGCAAACGAACGTACAAGCAAGAGCGTGTGATGCTTGCGTAGCTCATATGAGCACTGCATAAGCATGAGTAGAGAATTATGCGCAATGTCATCATGAGTTTTTCAAGTAATGCATAAGCACAGAGCTTTTGTGTAGGTTAAATAATAATAATTGGTGGGGTTTAACGTTCCAAAACCATGATATGATTATAAGGGACGCCGTCGTGCAGGGCTCCGGAAATTTCGACCACCTGGCGTTCTTTAACGTGCACCTAAATCTCAGTACACGGACCTCAAGCACTTTCGCCTCCATCGAAAATCCGGCAGCAGCGGCCGGGATTCGATCCCGCGACCTTCGAGTCAGAAGTCGAGCACCACAACCACCAGACCAGCGTGGCGGCTTTGAGTTGGTCGCAACCTTCTCTGGAACGTCGTTTTCGAGCGGCATCGCCATGACGACTTTCATCATCTTTCTATACTCCATCTCAGAAGTTTCCTTCAGCACTGTGGAGGCTACAAGGCCCCTTAGCCAATAGGAAGGGCGAAAATTCCCCATAACGTATTCATCGGCGCAGCGTCGTCAGCTCAGCGTTCCCGCGGTGTCTGCAGGTAGACATTGGGCGAGTGAAGCGAGCAGACGGCGCCGCTGGAAGAAAAACAAAATGGCTGCACACGTCGACGCTGGTGCCCAGCGCCTCAAGTTTATCAAGTCGTCGTCGCGCGCTGTGTGGCCCGCAAGTTCCAAATTCACGCTTGTATTTACTTTAGATTTATGTCCTGACGCTTCGACAGGAATGTATTTGTGACTATAATGCGCTATATCTAATAACCATGATGAAATTCTCGGCGCGTTAGGCTTAGCAGGCGTGGCTAAACAACATCAGATCTCGCGAATAACGACAAAACGTTGCTGATGCTTTGTCTTCAGCGTGAAGTGATACAAAACGACGGCTCATTGCACAGTTTATTTGTTGCTGTCAGCGCAGTGGGCGAGTAGCAAGCACATGTTCGGGTCGAAGTGGGCGGTCGCGTCTGCATGGGCGCTGCCATGTTGATTTGTAACCATAGTTACTGGCGGTTACGGATTCAAATAATTTAATGCATACGACGTAAATGCGAAGAAGAGTAAACATATCACGCATCGATATGACGTAACACACGCCAGACAAGCACAAATGTGTCAACTCTGCCAATTTTAGGGTAACTATATCTGGAACTATGTTTTGCTGCGCTAGCATGTGGCTTGCTCCCCCCGTAGCTTTGGTAGTGCTGAACGGTAGTGATGATGTGGAGTATAGTGCTTGTCAGTGTTCGGAAATACCCACGGCAGACTCGTCGCGCGAGCACCGAAACGAGCGTTTGGCATAAAAGATTCCCAAAGTTGGAATTTCCCAATGTTACCATCACATGGCATCGTAGGGAAAGAAGGCCTGAGACGACTGGAAGGCCAAATCCTACGAGTCGTCTCAGGCGAACGCATAAGAGCCCGTGTGAATTTTACAGCGGAACTATTATGCTTTTCGTTATGCCGTAACACTTTCGCATAAGCTATTATCGTTATGAATGTTCTCTGCGTTTCAAGCGCGCGCAACGCAATAACTCAGCCGGCGCCCGCTCTGTTCGTTCACTTCTTCCTCTTCTGCTTCGCTCCGCGAATATGTGCGGCCGGCGAGCGCTCTCCCGCTGCGCCGATTTGTCCGGCGTGGGATGCAATGTCTCGTATGGGTGAGAGAACGAGTACAGAGAGAGAGAGAAAACAAAGAGTGAGAGAAAAATTCTTGGCGAAAAAAGTTCCTTGCCGAGGCGGGATTAAAACCCGCGTACCCACGATTCGAAGGTGGGCCTCGTAACCACTCGTCTATACAGGCACGCTAGCAGAGCAAGACAGTGTTGTATAGTTGTCACGGTGTACTGTATTCGTTAGGGTGGCTTGTTGGGCAAGTTGGTACATTGTTCTTCGTGAGGAAATGCCAGCAGCACCAAAACAAAACAGGTACTTTTGGTGCTGCTGGCATTTCCTCACGAAGTATGTATTCACCGTAGCACGATCACGAACGGATCCGATAAACCAGTCCTCTCCAGCTGCTGGTGCTCACTGATCACGGTGATGGCGATCTTATTCAAGAACTGCCAAGAGCCCCTTCAACACATGCACACGGGTTCGTGAAACGTGCTTGCGTTCTCCGTCATAATGGATAAGTATAAGCATAACAACTGTAGCGCAACTCTCACAACTGCAACGGTGGTGGCGGTGGTGAAAAGCATTTATTTACAAGGAGAGGCGTGGGACCTCTTTAGAGCTTCCCACAGACTAGGTGGAGTCTCTATTCCGGGACCCCATTGGTTGAAGCCGCCGCCCTGGCTCTCTGTACCAAGGCCTGTTGGGCCTGATGGTCTGAGCAGCCGAGCAGGGCCGCCTCCCAGTCCTCTCGGGTAGGGTTCGGGTGAGGAGTAAGGACTGAGTTGTTTTGACAGGCCCACACCATGTGGTAGGTGTCCGCCACCTCCCCACAGTGCTGGCACTGTCCTGTGACCGTAGGGTCGAAATGTTTTATGATTGCAGGACATAACATTGTGTTAGTCTGGAGTCTTAACAGGATGCGCTCATCTGCTTTCTTCAACCCTCTTGCAGGAGGAGGGTAGCGGCGATGAATTTGAGTGACTGTAACGTATGTGCAGTGCGCCTGCGCGTGCCACTGGGCTGTGTATATATCTAAAATACTTCACAGTCCACATGAAAGAATAAGGAAAGGTCAATGAGGAAGCTGATCAGGGGCAGAAGAAGCGGACGATTGAGGACGTTGGGACGCAACCTGCTGTGGTGTTGTTGGCTGAGTATTCAGTTGTTTTAGCTTCTGAGTCTCTCGTTGATTATGTGCTTTTGAACTTACCCGAATCTTCAGTGCTAATGTCGACCAACTGTCCTGGTCAAGTGCGATCCGCCTGGTCAGCGTCACTGCCGTATAATGAATTGCTGCTAGACTCGTTTTTCCGCAGTGGTGTCAGCAGCATTCCTGTTGCACTGGTGCCTACAAATGGAGGTTTCATCAGGCTCAATAACCCCCAGGCTGTTCAGAAGGAACTTAAAGCCACGTCAAACCATTTCCAGACCATCACCGACGTGCGCCAGTTCGGACGAGGAGGCATAGTGTGTAGGTCACCGGACCAGACCTGTGTGCAAGATCTGCTTAAGTGTACCACGTTTGCTTTAACCCGGTGAGTGCTTTCACTCCACCTCACCTTGCGTGTACTAAGAGCCTCGTACGGGGCGCGACGCAGAGTTAAGTCCAGCCGAGACCCTAGACAGGCTTTCTCGAGCAGGCGTCATTTTAGTTTACCGATGTAATCGCACTGTTAACAACAAAAGGATCCCAACCGAATCTGTGATTGCGACAATTGTGGGCACAACATGCCCGCCAGAAATAAAGTTATGGTCTCTCATCTTTCGCCTAGATCCCCTCGTTTTTCGTCCAATTCAATCTATAAACTGCTGGAGGTTCGGCCAAAATGCTGGAGGATGCAAATCAAACCTTCGTTGCCGCAGCTGCGGAGAGAACCATTCTTCAAGCGAATGCTCCGCAACATCAGAAAAGTGTTGTGTCTATGGAGGGAATCACTCCGCAGACTACTCCGACTGCTCTGATCGTACTCAGGAAGTGCACATACCAGAAATTATTGACCGCCGCCGTTGTTCGCGAAGGGAAGCTATTGATATGGTTAAAGACAGGGCCTTCGGATATTCTGGTGTTGCAGCACGTCACACTTCTAGCCTAGATTCCAATCTATCACAGGCTATTGAGTCTGCTGTGGAGAAGGCAATGGCTATGGCTATAGATAATTGATATCCAACCTATCTGAATCAGACTATTATACGCCCCAGCCTAGCACAAGTGATGTCACAGATATGGAAATTGATGTGCGAGCTCATAAACATACAACATCGCCTATTTATGCTGCTCTCAAGACAAAAACGAAAAAGTGTGAATCGTCGCTTGCGAGTAAAGATAACAGCAAGGAAGCGGCAACCGCCTCTGTGGTGCGCTCAACACCATTACTCAGTTGTGGGTGCTTCAGTGGAACCGCCGATCTATATTCTCAGCCTCAATCGACTTAAGTTACCTTTGTAACCAACTTAGCCCTGATAATATAATTCTCCAAGAAATTCGGCTTACACCGGATAAAAATTTCTATCTTGCTGGTTTTCATTCTTTTCGATTAGATCGCCAAACACGTGGTGTTGGTTTAGTGATTCTTGTATCAAGTAAAATATGTCATAGGGCGAAAATCTCTTTCAGAATATTGGACTCCGATTGTGAGCTTATAGCATTTGATTTGTGTCTTCTAGGTTACCAACCTTTTTCGATCATAAATTATTATTTCCCCACCGGTGTGCAAAGTACAAGCCACCTGGACAGCATTTTGGCAGCCTGTAGAAAGGAAATTGCGCTCACATGAGACTTTAATTTATATCATTTGTCTTGGGGGCTAAGAACAGATTTGTGTGGGAGGCGACTGTGGGAGTGGACTATTGACAAAAATCTCTCATGTATAAATAAAGGGCACGTAACATTTGTTCGATGTCAGAATCGCTCAGTGTTAGATTTAACGCTTTGTGCAAATGCGATCAATGTTTTGTCATGGTCTGTGGTTGACTCTGCAACTAACAGCGATCACCTTCCTGTAGTTTTTTATATTACTTGCCCAATAATAACTTTAGATCAACCAACACGCATATATGTCAATCATAAGAAATTTCAAACATGTCTGCGTTGCGCAATTTCAAAACTTCAGAATGCCAGTGGTCCGAAAATTGCGTCAAGATTGGCTCAATACTAGAGGGATCTCGGAACAATTCCGAGTTCGTTATCCCCATCGAGTAAGCGATCCTCTTCTCGTTGGTGTAATGATAAAATATACGCGCGATGACAGAAGACGAAAAGCTGCCTGGAAAAAGCTTGTCCGTAATCAATGCCTGTCAAATTGGAAAGACTATCAGTTTCTTGCTGGCGTATTTAAGCGCACTGTTAACTGCGCGAAAGAAGAATACGACAGTAGACATTACGATTGCCTTTCCAAATAAAAAAATCACGCTATATCAATGGAATAAATGATGATAAGTGGGCGAAGCTCGAGAGGGGGAGATCATCGGTAAACCGTAACTCTCCCGTGAAAGTTAGCCCATTACATCGTTAGAAAGACGTAAGACTGTGCGTATATTATACAAAATCAACTTTTAATTTGTTCTTGTTCGTTTGTTGTTACGTTTCTTCGTTTGTTCTTTTCATTTCGTCGTTGTCATGGCGGCTGGATTGCGAGGTCCCTTCATTATGACGGCTTTATGGTCCGTGAAATGAAGCGAGAGAGGTTCTTGTACTGGCTGCAGTGAGAAGTTTGCAAACACTAAGTCTATGCACGTCCCTCGGATCGTGGTAGGTTGCATATAGATACATCTGAGTGCGTATTTGGAAAGCATGTGCTGCACGATACAGTCATTGGCAATGAGGTCCACGTTGAAGTCCCCAACCAGTACAAACGGACGGTTCTTGGACTTGTTGTCGTAGTCACGTAACGCAGCGTCTATAAACGACTTGACGCCCCCGATAGGCAGGTTGGGTGCGAGGTACACGGTCATGACGGCGACTAGCAGACGACGACTGAATCGGTGGACCGGTGTTTCGACGCGTGGTGGCGATTCCGGGCTCGACTGTCGGCTCCGCGATGGAGTGCCAAGCATGAAGCTTACCCCGTACCTCCACCAGTGTAACGACGTGGGATCGACGAGGACACGGAGCACGACAAACAAACGCGCTTTATCGATCAGATAAAGAACTGCAACGTCTTCTTCGTCCCTGCGCTGTGCCAAGAACACTTGCGCTGCTTTGTTGCCATCACCACTGGCACATACGCGCGGCATAGGCGGTCACGTACGTGCTAGGAGGGACAAACCCACGGCTTTAGGAGCTTCGCCCCTAAAAAAAAAAAAACAAGCGTGCTTTGTTCGCATATCTCCGAGCAAGAAAAGCACTGCCAACGCCTTTATCATTGGAATCGTGTGTCTTGACGCCGCAAGAAATGAACGTCTCACTGGAGGAGATAGCCAAAGGTTTGGAACGTTGCTTTGCTGCTAATATATCGACTATTCGCAACATGTCGGCATCTTCGCATGAATTTCCGGAAATTTCTTTATATCTGAATTGACTCAGACTGTACTACGTTTACCGAACGCAGCTCCTGGACCAGATGGAATTAAGAATTCAGTGTTAAAGGTTTTACCTCAGGATTCGCCTAATGTTCTTTTTGAACTTATTCCTTAAAGAACGCATGGATACCGTCAGAATGGAAACTTGGTAAAATTATATTGTTGCTTTAGAAACAAGATGGAGAGTACGTTTTGGATAACATAAGGCCAATCACCTTGACTTCAAATCTAGTGAAATTGATTGAAAGAATTATCCATACTCGAAGCAATGGATTTATTGACGAGAGATTTTAAGCCCTTGTCAAATTGGGTTCAGGGCTGGTTGTTCAATTTGGAATGCCCATGTTGACTAGAAAGTCGTATACAATTAGCACGACTAGGTAACGAATATGCGGCTTTGATTACTTTAGACATCGCTAATGTATATGATACTGTAGAACATGGAATTTTATAGATCGATTGGAATTCCTCAATTTTCCGGCATACATAGTAGCGTGGGTTCAGAAATTCCTTGTGGACAGAAAATTTTATTGTTTTAAACGCGGCTTTTCATGGACAACTCACACAAAAACGAGAGGAGTACCGCAAGGCTCAGTGCTTTCCCCGGTGCGATTTAATATACTAATGAGCATCTTTCCACGACACGAGGAAATAACAACTTATGTGTATGCTGACGATATCGCGCTCTTTGCAACGAGAGATAATATCCAGACATTATATGAACGGATGCAGACTTACCTGAATACCCTGGAGAATTGGCTCGATCACAATCACATTTTTACTTAATCCGAGTAAATGTGCGCTTCTTATTTTCCCACTGCAATGCCCTGTGCAAATCTTACTGAGTTACCATTATGAGCACACACCGCAGGTATAGTCTATTAAATACCTTGGCCAATTTACGATCCATTTCTCAAATGGCGACCACACATCGAATATATAGCTGGAAAAGGTGATGTTGGCATGTTGCGTAGGCTAAGCAACTACCGCATAAATATGAGAAGAGACACACTAGTAATGATCTATCGCATGTACGTTCGCCATATTTTGGAATTTGGCTGCGTACTATTCTCTGGTGCCCCAGCCTACAAGATACGGCCTTTAATTCTTTCGGAAAGAGAAAGCGCTGCGCTTATGCCTCGGCTTCCCAGAACGGTTTCTAACAATGTTTTGTGTCTAGAATCGAGGGTTCCTTGTCTTTTATGCTGGTTTCACCTTCTGACTGTTCGATTCTTAAGAATTACGAGTCACCACTACGACAATCAGAAACAGCTTTTATTTCAACTCCGGAATTATTTTTTGGTGCTAGATGGCCGCGATCTCACACACCGCAAATTATATTTGTACAACGTTTACTGGACCCTCTGAACGTACGTATCTGCGATATCACCCCGACTCGTGATTTATTCGTACCCTGTAGATATTCAATTTGTCGATAATTGTCCTAATAATGCAAGATTACTCCCCCATGATACTTTAGCTGGTTTATTACAAGAACGCCTGCTGAACACTAGAACAAACTATTATTGCTATAGATGCATCACAGTGTGACGAAATGTCAGGTATTGGTATATTTAGCCCGAATTCGGATTGGTCTTCTTCCCTTCGACTACCCGATTTCATACCCGTTTTTGTGGCCGAATTTCTGGCAGTGGTGCTCGCATTTGTGCAAGTTAAACTCGGTAATTACATCCGCCGTTATAATCACAGATTCTCTCTCTGTGCTGCACTTTCTGCGGGTTCTGACTCCCACGTAATAAAGGCGTTTCGTGCACTGGTACCCGCGCATTTGAGAAAAGTTCGATTAATTTGGGTTCCTGGACATAAAGGGTTGTTCCTAAATGAAATTGCCGATTCTTTAGCGAAGTCGTTGATCAGTGGACCGATTGTACCTTATTTTCCACCATCCGCTTGTGTGACGACTGCACGATTTCGCAGGCGTAGCGTTATGGAAGTCATTGCAGACACAGCACTGACAAGTTCCACCGAATATCGGCACTTGTTATATCCCTGGCGGAGGTCATTTTGCCAAACCCGTAAACTGGAAGTGTCAGTTACGAGGCTGCGCTATCGTGTACCGAGGCTAAAATTTCTACCAACACAGGTCTGCTCAGGCACCTTCTACATTGTGCGCATTCTGTGGTGAGCTGGAAACTATCGATCATTTCTTTGTTATCTACAGGCGATGTACTACAGCACGAAAAATCCTTTTGGAAGCACCTTTACGTGCTATTGGAATCAGTTTATCTGTGACTGTCATTTTATCTTTTGGAGTCTCTATTTCTGGGTTCTCCAATGCGAAGGCTTGCATGGCTGTGTGGGATTACTTCAATAAAGCCAATCGATTAACTAGCTAGTCTACAATATTATCCTTCTGTGCCGACACCTGTATATATTTTAAAAATTATGGTATTGATTTATTTGATTTTAATATCTATTACTTAATAAAAACGAGATTTAGTCTTTTTTTTACACATTTGATCGAGCGCCAAAATTTCCTATCAAATTTGTAATGTTTCTGTTCTACAACCTCCCTTATTATAACACTATATAAAACCACTCAATTCTTGGCCAATCCCCAACAGTGGGTGTAGGCCACAGTTGAAGGTGAACAAGAACAAGATCACCCTGATCCCCGGCTGGTCATGAGGAGCGTTCCGGAATAAATGCCACAGAGTCGTGGATGCTGTGCTCGACCTTTGAATGAGAGCCCGGTGGTGAGGCGGCGTGTCACGAACAGGTGCCGTCAGTGCACCGCGGGACGGCTGAAGTATAGGTGCACTGCGGGCCTACCCAGGGTCTTGCACCAACCGTTTAGAGCCATAGGCAAAAAGACATCAGGCATCGGTATGAGCCAGGATTTGTCGTCCTCGTGGCTGCTTCCTCCGCCGTTCCTTTTAACATCGAAGCTGTTTAAAGGGACACTAAAGCAAATAATAATTTATGTCAGAATGAAAGCTATATAAGTGGGCATGTTCCAATGGGTTATTAATAAACGCAGAAAAAACCAAAGCGGTTATGTTTCGAGCAAAAGGCAAGCAGGTACAAGTAACTTCTCCGCTCTATCTTAATAACAATCTGATTCAAATGGTGGATAATGTGAAAACATTAGGTGTCGTATTTTCAAACAGCATGCTATGAGGACGCCACAAGTAGAGCAAGTAGCGACATTTTGGAAATGATCCCGATGACGTGAGAGAGTTCGACTACAATTAATCACTCGTAATCAAACTAGCCTGCAATAAAAAAAAGGACCATCTGTGCATCAAGCGACGTAATAAAATGCTGCTTATTCGTTTCTGTTTGATTCATGGAAAAAAAAATCACAGCATATCCACGGAGTGAATGATGATGAGTGGGCGAAGCTGCGGAGGTTCATCGGTAAACCGTGAATCTTCCGTGAATTCTGCCCAGTACCATCATCACCGACGTGAGATCGGGCGCGTTTATACTAAAGGTTCGATGAGTTATGACGACTTGCAGCTCACTTTAATTTTACATGTACGCTGTGAATTTTCATTGTTTAGAAAAACATTGCTTTAGAAAACATCTTGACGTCTTTCGTTAAGCAGCTGGTGTCTTTTCGTTTTGCTTTAGAACATCTGGCGTTCTTTCGTTTTGCTTTTACAAAACATCTGGCGTCTTTCGTTGGTTTATTTCATCAATCAACGGCGTTTTGTTAACCTTTTATTTGTTTATCACGCACAGGAGAAATGCTCACCACTACTGACCCATTCATTTTTAGGTAAACAATGGCTGCTAATGGGAATGCTAGACAGAAGAAGTCGGCTTTAGCTAACACTTACAGCTTCTTACTTCTACTAACGCCATTTCCTACTGGAACATGCCAATGGCTGCTAATGGGGAATGAGAGACATGAAGAATTCGGCTTTTAAAGATTCAACGCGCACGCTGCGAATTCAATTCAATTCATTGTTCATGACAACGTCACAGGAAAAATCTCCCACCGGCAGTACCTTGGATCAAGATCAGTGGTACTAGCGTTACCGACTGAAATTACGCTAAATGCATCACTACGACTACGAGGGCCACGAACGGGTGCCGGCACATTTTGAGAAAATGTGAAATATTGTGTGCGACTTTATTGTGGAAGCTGTGCCGATGTAACCCAGTGTCAAATCGATTGTGGAACCGTACTTTGTGTGGAACCAGTGCCTTGTACTTATAGAGGAAAAATAAAAATTCCCTTTTCGCCCCTAAAAGAACCTCTTTGGCGTTGCCATGTGGAACGGCGAGCGTGGTTCAAAGGTTTCGTTTTCACCCGAACTGCGCTTCGCCCGGCACCCTGCTTCGCTCACGCGGTCGCGTCTCAGTGGTAGTTTCGGTATCGCGTACTGCCGCGTGTGTTTGCGCGCTCGTGAAAGTCGCTCTGACAGAAAGTTCGACAAAATGCCGCATTCATGTGATGTCGCCGGATGCCCGAATGACGCACGCCGCCAGTGCACGCCGCCGCGCAGTAGAGGGGGGCAACGTTGGGCACGGCAGTAATGACGTGATAAACACCGCTTTCAGGCGGGCGATTTGAAGCGCGCTTACGCGATGCGGACCACTAAAACCTTGATTTCATTTAAAAATAGGCACTTCCTTGGCACAAAAGTAGCACTACGAGGTTTCTGGACCGGTATTTCAACAATCAACGCTGGACTTAATATTTGCCTTTAGCGTCCCTTTAAGATACCGGTAACTTGTGCTCCTTCGTGCAGGCCACTCAGGTGGGTATGCGCCACAGGAATTGGGCAAGCCCCACTACCGAAGTACAGGAGGTGCGAGCGTTGAACGAAAACTCTGCTCGGTGAAGTGGAGCGCGTGAAACACGTGAAAGAGAGAGATGGAAATAAAAGTAAAAAGATAGAGAGATTATAAGAAAGGAATAGAAAGTAAAGAGAAATATAGAAATCAAGAGATTAAGAGAGAGAGAGAGAGAGAGAAAGAAACAGACAGGAAAAAGAGTATAAAACAGAGAGCAAGACAGAGAGAGAAAAGAAAGAGAGAAATAGAGAGGAACAAAGAAAGAGTGAAAGAAGCAGGGAGAGAGAAAAGTATAGAAGGAAAGGGAAAAAAGAGAAAAAAGATAGAAAAAGCCAGAAAGAGAAATAAAGAAAGAAATACAAAAAATAAAGAAACAGATACAAAAAAAAGAGATAGTAGAAACAGAGAGAATGAGAAAGAAAGAGAAACATAAAGAGAGGGAAGGAAGGCCGCCCTGCTCCAACCTTCCTTCAAGCTTGGCACCACGAGTGCGAAGTTGGCACAAATTTTTCTCACGCGCCGTTCGTCCTTCCTCGCGCTGCTCCTGCGCTTCTCTTTTCCAGATATCCTCCAGGACGAGCAACGCGAGGTTTTGTCGCGTCGATCGTCATCTCTCTCATTCTCACGTTGTTTCAAGAGCGCTTTGGTGACTTCGTCGTTGTCGTCTTCACTTAACTATCGTACGTACATGCGCCAATAAACATCGTATATCATCATCGTACGTACATGCACCACCTGACCGTAGTACAATATAGCAAGTGGGTGAGAAAGAAAAGTTAGGGTGAGGAGGAGGGAAAGGAGGAGCGGAGATGTATAAAAGCATAGCATAGAAAGGAAGAGAAACTGAGAAATAGAGAGAATGAAAGGGAAAAAACAGAAAGAGAGAAAGATATAAACAGAAAGAGACAGGAAGAAAGCGGAAGCGAGAAATAGAGATAAAGAAAGGGAAAGAAATGTATATAAAGAGAACGAGAGAAATAGATATACACACAGACAACGAAGACAAAAAAATAAAGGGAAGCGGGAAAGAGAAAGAAACAGATGAAGAAAGAAAAATTACACCATCTCCCGCTAAAGGGGACCATGAGGCGATGCGAAGCCGGGGCACTTGCACGATCGCGTTTCGTTGGCGTTCGTTGGGCGTGCTACCGACCTCGCGTCGTGGAACGCGAAGAGGGACGCTACGCGCGTCGTATCTTCCATCTAGCCCGGCCGTTAATTCTCACAGGCCGAGCGGGGAACGCGGTCGACAGGCGGGCGAGAGGGGGCAGCGTAGGAGAGGAGGGGAGAAGGGGAGGGGTACGCGCATGCGCTCGAGGTCATCGCGCGTTGCGCAGGAGAGAATTTCGGCATGTCTAGCCCGCGTTTCAGTGGAAGAGTGGAAAGGGGAGGGGAGAGGGGAAGGGGAGAGGGAAAGTGGAGAGGGGAAGGGGAGAGGGAAAGTGGAAAGGGGAAGGGGGAGGGAAAGTGGAGAGGGGAAGGGGAGAGGGTGAGGAGAAGGTGTGTAGAGGGTATGCGCATGCGCAGTAAGGGTGGTCACGCCGCACACCACCACCACCAACCACCACCACCACCACCACCCACCACCACCGGATTGAGCTCCGCCTTAAGATACTTCGCATCTAAAAGAAAGAATTCGCGAAACTTGCATTAAGTACTAAGCCGCGCAAGCCTTGAAACAGCGAAACTGGACGGTTCTGAAGACTAACCCGGTTGCTTATAGGTTGTTTCTGGGCCTTAGCTAGGTCATGCTTGGTTGTTCCTACGTTGATTCTCAGCGCAGAGAGGCTCGAGTTAAACCACAGACAGTGGGTTAACACGACACGACACGGATGACCAAACTCCAGAGACTGAAACTCGCTCTGAAACCAAGCGTTCGCACCTCTCTTAGATCTACTGGCTAGTCGTCGTTGGCGTAGGCCTTCCATCGCTTCGGGGTCTTCTCGCAGCTGCCATTTCCTTTCTCATTTCCTAGTGTTGGGCTAACTATTGCCTTCTTTTTTAGTGGACCAGTGGCGAGTAGTGGGAATTACCCAATTTTTATGGCACATACCATTTTATGATAATGCTGATAGTTGCTCGCAGTCGCCGTTGCCTTTCCCGTTCGCTAGTGTTGGGCTAACTATTGTCTTTTTCTTTTTTAATTTACCTGTGGTGAGTAATGTGATTTACCGAATTTCTGCGGCACAAACTCGTTTATTTTTCGAGATAGGGTCGGTCACATTACGGCTAGCTTAAACAGCGTCGCTGCTAAAATTAAAAATAAACAAAGAAGGTCAGAAAGATAAACAAAGAAGGACACTTCTTTAAGCCTTCGCACCACCACTTCGAGGCTGCCTCTTTTTTCCCTTCGGGCTGTTATATGTGCATGTTGATTGATTGATTGATTGATTGATTGGTTGGAAACTTTATTCGAATATATACAAAGTGCTCTCCCTTGTTGGCTTCAGCACCATGGTGTAAAAAATGGGAAAGAAAAGAGAAAAAAAGGATAAAAAGGTGATTTTCTCAAACTGGTGAGCTTATAGCGCTTGTTATTACTGGGCAGGGGATGGCCGTCTTGCGCAAGTCATTGCACCGTATATTCAGCCTGGCTCTGATCAGTGGATCTTCGAGTAGCTTCAGACTAATTCATTCCCCTGCCTTTACATCCTTCATCTCTTCCAACCCACCGAATATCCCTCATACTGCCCCTATTGTGGAGCGAAGCTCACGGTGTATCACTGCACCTGGGAATGTCCACAACCACCGGGCTTCCACCCTATTCCTCCACCCTCACTATCCTCCTGGGAGACTACGCTGACCAGCTCAGAGCTGCAGGAGCAGCGTCGGCTGATCCAGCGGGCACGTGGTGTGGCGCGAGCCAATGGGGCCCTGAACTAAGGGCTCCACCCAACGAAGATGATCCTTGAGGCATGCACAAATAAAAGTTTTTCTCTCTCTCTCGAGTATCCAGTGGGTGGTTTCTTCCGTGTCTTGGTGTAGGTGGGGCAGCGTACGTTAGGCGCTCTGCCCTGTACCTCTCTACTTCACCGTGTGGTCGAGTTGTTCGATATTTAGTTCTCTGTGTAAAAATTGTTTACGTTAGATACACTCAGTGATTACCAAATGCCCGGAACCAATTATCTGCGTTTCTGTCATTCGAATTCAAGTTGTCGGACAATTAAATACCGTTGGTTATATAAATAGCAATTTCGTAAGTAAACTTTGCGATGCCTTTATCCACATGGTACATTGCACCGTGGATTAAGATGCTCTAAAGATATTCACGAGACGAGGAAGAAGAAACACACGCGCGCGGTGCACGAGAATCGAGCGCGGCTACCCGGTTCTTGGCCGATCCCTCAGCGTGAGTGTGTGCCTCGGTTTCAAAGTTCTACTCTGCTCTACTCTACTCAGGAAGTCCTGCTGGATATTCAGTCCGGGCTCTCGCCGCTGTTCCACCAAAGCCTGGGACCCTACTTGCAGGGGAGCGGCAACACTGAGGAGCACAGCGAGCTCTTCGGGATCGAGGGCTGACGAGGCATCGAGACCCGGAGTGACGAAGCCATGGCGAAGAGACGGGCAGAGGCCACCCACGGTCCGCGCAAACGCCGGGAGAGCAAAGCGCCAGGCAGCCGCTGACGACAGTGCCGCTGGCCCTTCCAACGACGCTCCGGCTGCCAAGCGGCCACGCGGTCGACCGCCCAAGGGCGTCTCGGTGGAGCCGCTAGCACCGAAGCCCGTCACCACCACGGCGGCTCGAAAGTTGCGGAAGGCAGCGGATGCAACGCAGCCAGCAAGTGAAATCCCTTCCACGACCAAGGCAGGCGCAACTAAAGCCCCGAGAGTGAGCCGTAGAAAGCAGCTCGGGAAGCTCCTCCTCAACCAGCACCAACGACACGGCCAGCGAGGCTCCAAAGCGTCGCAGTGCCAAGAGGAAGGCGAGCGGCGGCCGATCAAGGCACTCGTCCCGCGGTCGTCGTAGCGGACGCGCGCGTAAAGCCCGAAGCCTTGAAAGTTCGGCCACACGGTCGGGAACGAGCCGAGGAAGGAAGGAGAGGTGCAGCAAGAGCCGCCGACATGCCCGGTCTACACTGCAGGAACTCTTCCTCGGCTACGAGCATGCCCTCGAAACGCGGCAAAAAGCGTCGCCATGCCCAAAGTCACGCGTCCTCGAGCCACGGAAGGAGGCTCGTGAAGGCGAGGAAGTCTCCGAGCAGCCGGTCGTCAAGTAGACATGGGAGGCGCACGAGGGCCGGCAACACCACCAAGGGCTTGAAGAGGACGTAGACGACCGGTGAAGCTACCGTTCTAAGATTAGGTTGGGACTGACCGAGCTACACGTGTAGTAGAGCGAAGCTAGACAAAATGAACGATTTGTATTTGCCCACTGCTTTTCCGATAAAGTGGCGATGTTGAAAGTGCCTCTTTGCACTGTTAAAGTACAATATTCTGGAATAAAATTTCCCTCGACACCTGTATTGCCCAAGTATTGCCTGAAGTGTGCCTACAATGTAATTTATTCGCTAGGTGAAATTTCATAATCGGTAGTTTTCTGGTTGGTAGCTTTCATAATCGTGCCGAGATCGCAGTGCAGCGGCTCGCCGAACGCAAATAGTACATTTGTGAATTGTTTGGGTCGAGAGAAAAGGACCCACTCATACAGGATGTCTTTAGAAAGCGGAGCTGTTTAAGCCGAGCGACAGTCGGTAATCTGTGAGCAAGAACTATCGTCATCGCGAACCGGCACGCGCTCTCTTCGTCCTCTTCATCGTCTGCTTCGCTCACAGAATACGAGCGCCGATTTGTGCGGAGCACGATTCTGGTAACTCTGATGGGTGAGAGCACGAGTACAGGGAGACATAGAGAAGAGAGGGAGAGAGAGAAATCTAGACATAGAAGAAACAGAAAGCAAGAGAGAGAAATTCTTGGCGAAAAAAATTACTGGGCGAGGCGGGATTCGAACCCGCGTACCGACGATCCGAAGGCGAGTATCGTAACCACATTGCTATCCAGACACGCTAGCAGAGCATAACATAGCCTTGTATGGTGTAGCATAGCAAGGGGATGGGAGAGGAAAGTGAGAGTGAGGAGGAGTGATGTGAGGACGACGAGGAGGGGAGAGTAAAACATAGCATAGAAAGAGAAAGAGAGAAATAGAGAGGAAGAGAAGAAAAATTAAAAGAGAAAGAGAGAGAAGAATAAAGAGAGAAAGAGAAGGAAGAGGAAGCGAGAGAGAGATAAAGAACAAGAAACGATATATAAAGAGCAAGAAAGAGAGAGGAAGTAATTGATAAAGAAAGAAGTAGGAAGAAAAAGAGACAAAAAACAGATAAAAAAAACAGAGAAAGAGAGAGAAAAGGAGCAACAAAGAAAGAAACTAAACAGAAAAAGGACGGCTGCCCTGTTCCGCCTGTTCCTGCCAAGCTTGTTCCTTCAGGCTTGGCACGATTAGTGCGAAGTTGTCTTAAGTGTTTGTTTAGTACTTCTATATGGCAATGATCATCGTACGGGACAGAAGGACTGACGCAGAGTTTTCTCGTTGAATCGGCCTATTAAAGCTTACGCGTTCTCGCGTTGTCCGGATCGCTGTGAAAGGGACGAGTCCTTAACTTGGACCTGCCTTGTCTGCAGCGGGCCCCGCTCCATCAGCTCGATACCCCAACATTCCTTGTACAGTTATGCGCACTGGATTCGTATAGCAATCCTACAAGCTCCATCTTTATTATGACTGAAAAACAATGATGAGAAACGTTAAAGTTACTTCCATGGTTAACTAGAACGGAACTGTAGGTCGAGGCAAGGCTCGGCGAGTAACGACGCAGTAGAACGACGCATCAATGCGGCTGGAACATTTTGAGAACTGGACTATGTGTTGGCATTGCGAACCTTCCGGCCACTGTTTGAGAGCGATAGCTCTGCTCTACCCCCATGGATGAATCTGATCTTCAAGATCAGCTCAACGCCGGCGAAACACTAAACTGAAACGCTTGAAAGAAGGGGAGGGGGGAATATTGAGGGCTCGTTTCTTTGCTTGACACAACCTTAATGAAAAGCAGTAGATAATGATGCCAAGGAAGGTATAGGGAAGGGTAATTGTACTGTTTTAAGTGCACTTTAGTAATTGTGATACAGGTGTGAAGATAGTGGAGTGGACGAAAAGTAAGATTGCTGCCGGCAGTGACCGAACCAGCATCCTTCGGATAACGAGCCCGATGCGTCGGCGTCAACACGAGTGAAGGAAAAAAAATCATGATGTTATGACGTCACCTTATGTCGTCACATGTCGCTAAAATTTGTGACGTCAGCATGAATTCACTTAACGCTTACGTCACATGATGACGTCATGACACGACATCGCCGCTTGGCCAAAAGTGGGCCAATCTCGGTGGTACTGCGAAACCACATGAGGTGCAGAAAGCTTCAATACAATCGACTGAGAAAAAAAGAGATGACTTTCTCTTCTGAGTCGTCTTCAGCAAATGCATCAGGGACCATTTGACTTTTATAAAACGCCCGCTCGAAGTAACGAAAGTACTCGTGTACAGAATTTTATTCCTCTCGAAACTGCTTTTATTCAGCTAATTAAGGTGCGTTGCTTTCTCTAGTATATTATTAAGAGCACCTTTTCTGTCTTAATGTCTTTGAACGCGTTCCAGTTGCAATCTCAGTGACAATACTAACCGAGCAATATTTCCCGTCTTTTAAAACCCAGAGTGGACTGAGCTTAACAGCGCTGCGCCTCCACATAGCGATAAGTCTCCCACATCCTGTACAAGATAAAACGCGCTGTCGCGACATGCACGTAGATGCGCAGCGGCGCGATTCTTCTGTGAGCAGACAACACAGAAAAGACAAAGGGCTTTATCGATCGATATCAGTTACGACCGCGATAAACTGTGCGATTGAGAAAGCGCTACCTGCATACGTGGAGCTCTTACAAGCTCTTACAAAATTTGCAACGCTATACTGACGGTCCGATTCATACGCGTGCCGAATATAGATTATTAGAAAAAATGTACTTCTCATCCAAAAACATTCAAAATTACTTTACGTCACTCGCTAAGCTAGAACCCCACATCAAGACGAAATACACACGAAACCCTGAAGTATTGGAGGTACCTTGGTGCCGAAACAAATACAGCCTGCAATCACTAACTCACAATATTCCAACCACACTCGACCGGTACAAACACACAGCCGCATTAAATAAAAAACATCTGCGCGACTACTTTTTATCTTTATAATAACTTATTACCCTGCATTCTTGTATGAAGTGTCAATGTTACATTCTACGTATATGTGTGATGTATGCTGATCGGTATGTATAAAACATTTCGATTCGAATGCTATGTAAAATCACTTTGTGACATGTGTCATGTGTGTGCTATTGCCATGTAAGGGGCCTTCGTCAGGCTGCTGCGACAACTTTTTGTGCAGGTGTCCCTCCAGATTGTTTCTCTGGTAAACAAAATTGAAGCCAGCGTTCGTCTTCGTTGGTCTCTTTGTGCCGTGTCTTCCCTTGCGCTGTAATCACAATTTTAACGTAAAGACGGAAAACGTCGAAAACGCAAGCGGCAAGTCAGCGAACAGGGCTGGTGCATTATGTTCCTGTCCGTGCTTGTTTCGAGTTATCGGTGTAGTTAGATAGTTATACGTCAACCAACTAGCCTCCTAGAATGCTTGCGTGACTGCTACGAGACCGCATGCGCACCAACACATTCTCATTCTTTGACAGATTTTATTTACATGAGTAGGACCTCCTGTTAATGTTTGGTCCAGAAGACATACTCTTATAATGATTCAAGAGTGTGGTTCTCTATCACGAGTGCTCGCTGTTACGCGAGACTAGCGAGCATTATCGTTGTATTCGTCGTATTTATCTTCAACTCCACTTTGACGCTTTTTTGTTTCAATTCAATAATTTTCATAATTCGTAGTCGTCATTGCTGAAGAGTGCTATGTCGTCGGAAAACCAAAAATTGCCAATATATTCTCCGTTAATCTTCATTCCTTATTCCTCACGATGCCCTACGTATTTCACAAAGCTCGCGCTGCAGGCGAAAACGTGTAAAAAAGCAAGATGGCTTATTTGAATTCTGCAGTTACAGAATACCAGCAACATTTCGTGACACAGTGTTCTTACTGGAGAAGGAAGCTATGATCAGTAGTGATGTAAATTTTGTTTCGAATAGCCTGTACGGATAACAGTCGTCTTGAAAACGCGCGGTAATTTTGGTCCCGTTGATTTGCGAGCAAATCGAGTCGTAATCAACACACCGGACTATGTACTTTATTCATTTAGAGCTACAACGTGAGAAAATGTCGCCTGAGAAAAAGCGTGTGTTTTTGTGTAGGTGTGTGTGCGTGCGCTCTTATGTCGTGCTACGTTTTCTTCGTTAGTTTCTCAAAATCTCAAAACGATAATATGCGTCCAAATGACAGTGGTCATGTTATTCTTCGGATCACCGAATGCAAAAAAAAAAATACTTAGCTTAGATAACAGAAACCTCAACCATCATTACTAGCACCAAGCATTATCTGGGAAATAATCTGCAGTTTTATGAGCAGTCTATGGGTTAACATAAAAAAAAAACTTGGAGGATGCTTGAGCTTCGCCTTCAAGAGTAGAATGCGATAGCGTAATCGGGTCCCGCGCGCATTGCCCTCTCAACTGCTAGCCTAGCTTCGGTTCTCGGTGCCGTAAGAAAACGAACGTCTGTGCGCGTAACATTGGCCGTTTCAAAGTATCCTAAATGCCTACTGCAAGTACAGCTGCTAAGCGCCCACTACGCCATAATTATTCCTTTTTCGAATCAGCGAAGGGCCCACTAGGCGTCCGTGCGGCATCACGCGAGCCTACGCAGCTGCTCACTTTGTTGATGCTTTTGCTGATGATGATGACTAAATATGTCTGAGCGCTTTGTAATGGGTGGGCCTTTAAGGCACCCACTCTTTACGCAATTCGCACGTTTTGACGCCTGGCGTAATTCTACGCTTCTGCCACGCAATATTACCTCGACTCTTCCAGCTACATCACATTCACATAGCGTTTTTTTCCGAAGCACTCTCAAGCAGTGGCCATAGCCCTGTGGTGTTCTAGAATGGCCGTACGTCACGCAGATCTAGACGCAAGGCAAATAAGGAGTCATTTATGCGAATGTGTTAGCCTGAATAATTCAAATGTAAGTGGCAAATATGTTTGAGACCCGTGCACTTAGATTTAAGTGCACGTTAAAGAACCCCAGGGGGTTGAAATTTCCGGAGCCCTCCACTACGGCGTCTCTCGTAATCATATAGTAGTTTTGATACGTTAAACCCCAGATATTACTATTAATAATTCAAATGTACAAGATCCAAGAACCAGAACCGGACTAGCTTCCCAGGTTAGAAGCGCTCATGCGCATGCCTGAGTATTGATTTTGTCCCTTGACAACGTATGCTTGGCTGGTATGTTTGTGGCTTATTTCTTGATGTGAATTGAATAGAGGCAGTAAATAAAGAAAGTTGGCATGGCTCTGTGGTAGAACACGTGCTTGCCACGTAGGTGGACTGGGTTTGATTCTCACTCGAACCGGATATTTTTATTATTTATTTTATTTGCATCTTTCTAAATTTTTTGGTCACGGGCAACGCTGTTTTTTCGCTCACAACCAACGACGGCGACACCGACGCCGCAATTTCTGCGAAACGAGTCGCGTTAAAACTCATACGCTCCCTTATGCATCCGACTCAGTCGACTCTAGTCGACTCGAAGGCGAAAGACATCTTATCCTTCTTTTTCTTCTATGTATTTATATGGATGGATGGATGGATGGATGCTATGAGCGTCCCCTTTAAAACGGGGCGGTGACATGTCTGCCACCAGGCTCGAAGAAAAAAAAAAAAAAAAAAAAGCTTCCTTGTTTCATGTTGGCCTAATACCTTATCTACATTGATTAAATCTATGTTATTATACCAAAAAATATAAATTCACGGTCCATCTCTCTGCCTCTTAAGGCAGAAGGACCTTATTTTTCCCCCATTATTTATTTTTGTTCTTTATCTCTACTTTTCTGCCACCAATACTCTAACCGTCTCTTACTTATTTCTATCGCGGACGTGTTCAGCTTTCCATTGTTGTCCCTAAAACCCAAGGCTTCATGTAGACTCGTGCCCACACGTATACCTGGGTGAATATCGCCACATTCAATCAGTACATGTTCCATCGTTTCCTTAGTTCCCCCGCAGCATGTACATTGTTCTTCTTCGTTACTAAATCTCGCTTTATAAATACGCGTTCTAAGGCAGCCCGACCTTGCTTCAAACAGTAAAGCGCTTCCCCTTGAATTATCATAAAACCTTTCCCTCCTTATTTCGTTTTTTCCTTTTCGGTAGTTACTCAGAGCCGGCTTCTTTTCCATCGCTGTCATCCAATAAGTCCTCTCCGCCTCTCTGACCTTCCGCTTAATGCTCCTTGTTGCCATATCGCCCGCCCTGCCAGCCGTATATTTACTGGTGAGCCTCCTAGTTCTTTTCCTCCACTGCGTGTCAACGCTTTTTCTATACAAATACCTGAAAACCTTCTCTGCCCATCTACTCTCCTTCATTTTCCTCAGCCTCTCTTCGAATCTCATTTTGCTCTGCGCTTCCCTCACTTCAAAGCCTGTCCATCCCATATCACCCTTTACCGCCTCATTTGTCGTCTTCCCGTGAGCGCCCAACGCGAGGCGGCCCACCGTCCTTTGATTTACATCCATTCCTGATTGCACCTCTGACTTCATGCACACCACTGAGTTCCCAAATGTAAGCCCCGGAACCATCACACCCTTCCACAGCCCTCGAAGCACCTCGTACCTATTGTATCCCCATAAAGCTCTGTGCTTCATAATTGCAGCATTCCTCTTTCCCTTTGCTACCGATGCTTTCTCTTGTACCTCCATATATCTATCCCCCTCATTTACCCATACTCCGAGGTACTTGTACTCGCTTACCCTCGGTATTTTTTGGCCCTGTATTAATACCGTATGGTCTCCGTGATCATTGAATACCATCAATCCACATTTTGTTGCACTAAATCCTAGTCCTAGAGCCTCACACTCCCTTCCGCATATATCTGCCAGTCGCTGTATATCATCTTGACTGTCCGCAAATAAGACAATATCATCAGCATAAAATAGACCTGGAAGCTTCTGCTCAACCATCGCTCCGACCTGTTTGTGTGACAAATTAAAATCCAATGTTGCTACCTTCTAGCGCTTTTTCCATCCTCGCCATGTACAGCATGAATAACAGCGGGGACAAAGGGCATCCCTGTCTCAGCCCCTTGCTAATTTCAACGCTGTCCTTGCTACTTATTCCTTCCCATTCTATACAAACTGTATTTCCTCGGTATATTTCCCTCAAAAGCTGTACACAGTCGTCACCTATGCCCACTTCCTTCAATATATCCCACAAAATTTCCTGATTAACGTTGTCATACGCCCCGGTGATATCTAGATAAGCTACGTATAAGGGCCTGTTTTCTATTTTAGATATTTCTATACACTGGGTAAGAACAAACAGATTATCGTCTAACCGCCTGTCGATTCGAAATCCATTCTGAAGTTCTCCCAAAATATCATTTTGTTCTACCCACGCTTCTATTTTTAATTTTACTGCCTGCATCGCCAACCTGTATAGCACCGATGTAATTGTTAGCGGTCTATACGAGCGAATGTTATCCTTTTCTCCCTTGCCTTTATAGATTAAGTTCATTCTACTTTTTCTCCAACTGTCTGGTATTTCCCTCTCCTGTAAGCACTTTTCTACGGCTTTCAGCAGTGCTTCTTTAGTGTTATGTCCGAGTTCGTTAATGAGGCTGACGGGAACCCCATCTAAGCCCGGAGTAGTGCGCTTAGGAATTTTTCCTTCGGCCTTCTTCCAATTGAAATTCTCTAGTACTACATCTTCGTCGGTTGCACTCCTTTGCGTACTTTTACTCAACGGGGGAATCCCCTGGGGGACCTTTTTAAACGAATCGGCTGTTATCTTTCGGATGTAACCTAGCGCTTCATATCCTTCCAATTTATTTCCTCCTTCATCTACCATATGTTGTTGCATTGTGACAGACTTCCTACCCAGCGCTTTTAGGTGGCTCCAAAATATCCTAGGCGCGGCCTTCTTCTTTTCGCGAATCTCTGTCATCCAGCGTTCACTTTCACCTTTAATTTTTGCCTCGACTAATTTCTGCACAATGGATTTTTGCTCTAAATATATTTCCCATATTTGGTTGACTTCGTCCTGTGGCCGCTTCTCCTTTTTTGCCTGTCTGTGCTCCCGTGATGCCTGACGTCGCATATCGATCGCTTCCCGGATTTCTTTGTTCCACCAACTTTTTGGCTTTTTCTTTCCTTTCCAACAAATAGTTTTCTTCTCTATTTCCATTTCTTTCGTGATTACATGTAGCAGCTCACTATACTTCCAGTCTTTGCCTGGTAGTTCGTCTACTTTTTCCTCGACTCTTGCGGCTATATTTGTTATTTGTTTGTCATTTAGATACGAGCTGCCAAACTTTGATTCTATGTTCTTATTTTCAGTTTTATATCCCATTTGTAATATTATGCGTTTATGATCACTACCCAAGCTGTTAATGCCTTCTTCGTCTATTCTCATCTCTCTAAGTTTGTCATATATTCCTTCTGTCATGAGACAGTAATCAATGCTCGATTGCCTGTTTCTGACTTCCCACGTGATCTGCCCCTCACACTTAGGCCCCACGTTAACTATCTCAAGACTATGTTGCTCGCAGAGATCTAGCAATAACTTGCCATTGGTGTCTGAATATCCGTCAAGGTCATGAATGTGAGCGTTCATGTCCCCTAGAAGGATTATCTCGGCATCATGACCAAATTCTTTAATATCGGTGCTTATGCATTTCACTATCTCCAGATTCTTTTCTCTGCAGTTATTGCCTGTCCACAAGTAAGCTACACCTAGCCACGTTTTCTTTCCACCTACTGTGCCCGAAACCCACATGTGCTCTAAACACGTTTGTTTCACTCTCTCCCATTTTGTTCTGCTATGAATTAGCATTCCAACCCCCCCACCTCTCCTTTCTGATGTGATCCTGTTACATCCTTCCCAAACATAATTTTCAATATGTGGTGGCTCTTCCAAGTCTCTAAGGTGTGTTTCTGTAACCGCATAAACACCTATCTGTTCCTTGTTTAACTGTCCCTCAATCTCTAACCATTTTGCCTTTTTTCTGCCACCCTGCATGTTAATGTAACTAATTGCAACACGCGCCTTCTCCCTTCTTTTACCTTTTCTCTGTTTTTTCGCTATACTACCTGTCAAAGAGTCCCCCTGGTTGTTTTCCTTATTACAAGCTACCATGGGCACCGAAGGGCCCGCGTGCCCCCCAAAAAAGCTACTGCGCGTCCTGCAAGACGCCAACCCACCTCATGGCCAAGCCTCCTATCGAAGTGTATTCCGTCTCTTCGAAAACCACCCCACCTGTGCACCTCTCTGTTTATTTCCACTACCTCGATGCCTTTCTCTCTACTCATCTGCCATATCTCTTTGTTTGCGTCGACAACCGCTCTTTGCAGGTTGCCGTCACGCACCGGTACCTCCGGTATTGTGCATACCACTATCTGCACCTGAGGGGAAATGGCGCGCATGTCATCGACCCCTTTCGCCAATGTGGTCGCTAGTTCGGCTGATTCGTTACTCAAGACGTCGTTTAGACCTCCCGCGATTATCACGAGGTTACGTCCATTAGACTTAGCTGCGAGTTTTGCGTTAGCTTGTCTCATCACTGATCCCAGCCTATGGCCCGGGAACTTTCCTATTAAAACTCGTTTGTCGCCTCTCACCCTTTCCTTGACTGCTTCTGCGCATGTAGCTAAATTCGAGTCCCCGGCGATTATCACGTGATCCGACTTTTCTGGTGGACTCTCCCGCACCTGGCCACTGCACCTGTTACTAGCGCGTGCTACTGCTGTTGTTTTGTCCCCCTCCCGTTCCCAAGACTACTTCGCGGAAAGTGGGTCCTGTGTCCCTTGTACCTGTCTTTTCCAAACCTGTTTCCCCCTTCGCGCCTACCACTGTGGGGGTCGATGCCCCATTTTTCCCGCTGTCGCCTGCTTCCCTGTTCCCCGTGGCTACATTTGCTGGCATGGCTACCTTTGCTGGCATGGCTACCTTTGCCAATCCCTCCTCGGCTGACTTAAGCCTTTCCGCCATAGCCATCGTTTTTTCCCGCTCTGTCGCTACCGCTTTCTCCAGCTCTGATATTCTCACCTTGAGCTCATTCTGGGCGGCCATCATTATTTCCATCTTCGCCTCTAACTCGCATTGCTTACACTTGGCGTCAGCTCTCTCTGTCGTCTCATCCTCACAAACCTCTATTTTCCGCCTCATTCCGCATCCTGAACACTTTACGGTCTTTTTGACCATGGCTATAGAGCATTCACGCGGCAGATTAGATTAAAGCCAAACGATATCACAAAACTCCGCAAGTATGTTACACTTCAAAGCACCTGTGCACCTTTCAGCCACGTGGTGGCCAAAAAAACAAATATTAAAAAAAAAACACCCGAAGCGACTGTCACACCACTTTGTACCAACAGCACAAAGTTGTAAGCTCTATTAAGCTGCAATCTAGTGGCTTAACTAAACAAACAAGCTCGAATCATGCAAAAAAAAAAAAAGCACTTATCTGACGCTGTCATTCCGGAGCCCACGAAAAACACGTCCGTCCTCTAGCAGCACCACTGCGGTTCACTTTACCGGCGCCCCCTTCCGAAAGCTTTCCTTCAGGATCGGAGGCATTGCAAGCTTTCTGCAACTCGCCTTGTTTTGCACTGGCTACGGCATCGGCCCACATTTGACCAAGCAGTGGTGTCATGTGATGACGTAATTATTTTTGGCAATCTGTGACGTCATGATGACGTCATATGGTAACATCAGCACGTGCTGATCTTTTTTTTTTGCATCACTCTTGTTGACGCCGCCGACGTGGGACGCTGGTCAATTTTCGCGTTTGATGAAGCATCCAAGGCTTTCACCTTTAAAAAATTTAGAGCTAATCATGGGGAAAAAACTCTGATGTAGCAAAGTAGGTCGAAAATTATCACAAAGCTACCACGAACATGAAATGGGACTTGAAACACTAATTACACTTGAAAGAGAACTCTGTTAGGAAGCCTTTCGGATGTGTGAAGGCTACTGGACGCGTTACATCACCTCTGGCTGATGTTGAGTAACTGTTGCCAAATATTCACTAGTGTTTGTAAAGTTAACTAGCGCCCGCTACTGTTAGATAATATTGACTAGCAGCAATATGGGGAGGCGGTCTACTATTGGGGAACATTAACTAATGTGACGCAGCGCAATGACAAGCCGACACAAGGGGCCGTATTCCGAGAAGACTAATTTTGGAAGTATCACCCTCAGTGTGCGCTGACTGGCTGTTTGACAAGTAAGGCGGGCAATTAGTCGCTCCAGTTCAGCGCTATCGGCAAATGAGATTATGCCTCACGCAAAGCAGTTAATCACTGGGCACACGATATTATGCTTCACGCAGATTGACGCTGTCGTCGGAAACTGATCGTCTCAGAATACGGCTCGCGCACGATAACACGGCGTCGTGTTTTGATTGTAATCTTCCTCGCGTGTAGCTGTCTTTACGATGTTCCACGCTTGATAATGTCGACTAGAGCTGATTCATAACTGGCCGCGCAACCCAAACATGCACGATAAAGAAAAAAAATACACCACGAGCGCAAACTCACAACTAGCTTACGAGGTTTCATCATTTATGAGCAGCGAGTTCATAAAAAAATAGCAACTCGCTCAAATTGCAGTACTTATGGTAGTGCTATATCGTTTAGTAACGGATACTGTGGCCGGTGGATTGTCGGGAGCAGCCTAGCGGACACGACATTTTCCTCTTTGCGGAAAATCTCGCATACCGGCACACGAAGAGCGGCACGTGGTCGAGGCAATTTGTGACGTAAAATGGTGGCCTAAATCTCTATCTCGTAACTTTATTGCGTACAGATAAACAGACAGCCCAATTGCGATGGGATATGATGGAGCGAAGTTTAACCAGCTCATGCAGGTTTCCAGCTCATGCTTTTCGTCACCCAAAGTCGAGTCTAATAATAATAATAATAATAATAATAATAATAATAATAATAATAATAATAATAATAATAATAATAATAATAATAATAATAATAATAATAATAATCAATCAATCAATCAATCATTTATTTAACGTGCCCAGGAACAACCGTGAGGTCTTTGTGCAGGCGCACGCAAAAATAAAATCAATAAAATAAACAATACAATACAGACAGTCTTCAGAAATAAAAAGAGCAAAAACACGTAGACAAAGAGAAATGAACACTAAAGGGGAGGAGTAAAATAAGACAATATGAGAAATATTGAAGGGGAATAAAAAATTAGATTGCACACATACAACTATGCGGAAAGACGGAGAAGGGAAGACTTTGTACACTGTGCCATACTATGTCAAAACAGTGCAAAGCTCGGATAAAAACAGTGATTGTGGACTATGAAAAACGTCAAGATCAAGAAAATTAATATTATAAAGACTTTGTATTCTGTGAACGGTAGAGTGTTGGAAGAAGCAGGCGGGTACATGAAACGGTCTGTTCTCTCTGGTTAACTTACGCGGAATTCGAAAATTAACACAATTGAGAAGTACAGGGCAGGATATGAAACCGTGGACTAGCTTGTAGAGAAATAAGAGATCAGAACGATTTCGTCAGCAGTGAAGTGATGGCAGTGATAATGACTCAGCAGTATTTGAACGAGATCCAGAGTCATTTTTAGCAAAGCGATGGTTATATATGCTGAGGAATTTTTTCTGGACTCGTTCAATGGTGTTACCGCTGGATTGAGCAATGCCATTCCATATCACGGACGCATACTCAAGTTGCGGAAGACATATTGCCGTGTACAATTTGTGTAGGGCCATGGGAGACCTGAATTCTCGAGATATTCTACAAACACATCCGAGAGAACGAAGGCCCCGCATAGCAGCACGCTTAACGTGAGAAGAAAAGTTTAACGCGCTGTCAACAACAACACCAAGATCACTGATTTCATAAACCTTGCATAACGGCACAGAATTGACAAAGTATTGAAATGACACGCTAGATGTTTTGCGAGTGATAGACATGAATTTTGTCTTTGCGGTATTTAGAGAAAGGTTATTGCCGTTGCACCATTCGGAAAAAGAACACAAATCTGACTGCAACAAGCGACAGTCGTTAACTGAATGAATTTCCTTAAATATCTTGATGTCATCGGCATACAAGAGGAAAGAAGAATTACGAATGGCAAAAGAAACATCATTAACGTAAATTAAAAATAGGAGTGGGCCTAATACCGACCCTTGAGGGACCCCACTAGTCACTTTATACAAAGAAGAGGTTTGGCCATTTACGGCAACATAACAAGATCTATTGAGCAGATAGCTGTGCAAGAGATTCACAATCGACAAGTCAACGTCAAAGTTCGCCAGTTTAACCATAATCAGTGTGTGGCTGACTACGTCAAAAGCCTTGCTCAGGTCACAGTAGATTACGTCAACCTGTCCTCTCTGAGAAATAGGTGTGGAGATCTGCGTCATGAAACTAGCAAGATTTGTGGTAGTTGAGCGGCCAGCAAGAAAACCATGTTGATTTGGAATCAGTGAGTTTTTCACACTAAAAGACAATATTTTGTGAAGAGCCAGTTCGAAGATCTTTGATGTGGCACATAGTAGAGAAATCGGGCGATAATTAGAAACATCTGTCTTAGAGCCCGACTTAAATACTGGGAAAACACGAGCAGTTTTCCACATGCTAGGAAATGTGGAAGTGTCCAGGCAGTTATTAAATATCGTAGTCAGTACTGGGACAAATATAGTACCATATGCTTTAGTATGGCGGAGGGGATGCCATCTCGGCCACATGATAAGGATGGTTTTAAGCGCTTAATGCATTCGCTGATAAGATTTTCATCCAGCGACAAAGCACTGGATGAGCTAACTGCCTTGGGCTGTTGTCTAATATCAGTGCTGGAGTCTGAGGCCTTATAAACGGATGAGAAATGTGTGGCAAAACAGTCAGCGACGGCATGCACTTCTACCCCATTTGAGTCTAGTAGTCTGAAGGACTCTCCGCTTTTGCTAGACCGTTTACGCACATACTTCCAAAACTCAGCCGGCCTGTCAGAGGCGCTTTTTTCTAAGAATTGAATGTACGAACTATGATCCCGTTTATATAGGCGTTTAGAGAGAGTTCGAAAAAAGCTGAACTCTTCCTTCCACTCGCTGGATGGAGAACATTTAGATTTCCTGTGTGCGTGATCTTTATGCTTCAGTGCACTGATAAGTTCAGATGAGAACCAGTGGGGATATTTACGTTGTTTAGGTGTATACTGGGGAATAAAATTAAGCATGCTGCTCAGTACAAGCTCCGTAAACCGATCAACCTGGTCATCAACATTAGGTTTGTCAGTAACCTGTGACCACTCAACGGTGGACAAGTGATGATAGAGGCCCGTGTAATCACCAATAATAATAATAATAATAATAATAATAATAATAATAATAATAATAATTATAATAATAATAATAATAATAATAATAATAATAATAATAATAATAATAATAGTAATAATAATAATAAATCAAACGTTTATTTAACGTACCCAGGAACAACCATAAGGTCTTTGTATTCGCGCACGAAAAAAAAAACAAACAAAACCAACAAACAAAGGCCAACATTCATAATAAAATATCAGGGATAAAAAACGTCATAAAATTGCACATATACAGCTATGCGCAGAAAAAAAAAGGCCAACAGTGTACGAGGCTATGTAAGTACAGTGCAAAGCTCGGAGCAGAAACAATGACTGGGAGCTGTGAAAAACATCTAGCTCCAAAAAGTAAGCATTGTAAAGACGTTGTATCCTGCCAATGGTCGAATGTTCACAGAGGCAGGCGGTTACATAAAAAGGTCTATTCTCTCTGGTCAGCTTACGTGGAATTCGGAAATTAAGACAGTTGAGCAGTACAGGGCAGGATATGATACCATGCACAAGCTTGTAAAGAAATAACAGATCAGCGCGATTTCGTCGGCAGCAAAGTGATGGCAATGGTAATAATCCAGCAGCGTTAGAACGAGATCCAGAGTCATTTCTAGCGAAACGATGGTTGTAAATGCTTAGGATTTTTTTCTGGACTCGCTCAATGGCGTTGCTGCTGGAATTAGGAATGCCATTCCAGATCACAGATGCATACTCAAGTTGAGGAAGACATAGCGCGGTGTACAATTTTCGGAAGGCATAGGAGAACGAAATTCTCTAGACATTCTGCAAACACAGCCTAGGGTGCGAAGACCCCGCAAAGCAACACGCTTAGCGTGAGCAGAAAAGTGTAAGGTGCTATCAAAAAGAACACCTAGATCATTGATTTCACATACCTTACACAACGACACAGAATTTACAGAATATAAAAATGGCACACTAGATATTTTTCGAGTGAAGCTCATTACCTTGGTTTTTGAAATATTTAGGGAGAGGTTATTGCTCCTGCACCATTCAGAAAAAGAACACAAATCAGATTGCAGCAAGCGACAATCGAGAACTGAATGAAGTTCCTTAAATATCTTTATGTCATCGGCATACAAAAGGAAAGAAGAATTCCGAATGACAGAAGAAACATCATTAACATAAATTAGAAAGAGGAGTGGGCCCAGTACTGACCCTTGAGGAACCCCACTAGTAGCTTTGTACAAAGAGGACGTTTGGCCATTAACGGCAACATAACATGATCTATCAAGAAGATAGCTATGGAGGATATTCACAATTGAAGAATCAACATCAAAGTGTGCAAGTTTATCCACAAGCAGCGAATGGCTGACAACGTCAAAAGCTTTGCTGAGGTCACAGTATATAGCGTCAACCTGTCCTCTCTGCGAAATAGGCGTGGAGACTTGCATCATGAAACTGGCAAGATTAGTGACAGTTGAGCGGCCAGCGAGAAACCCATGCTGATTCACAATCAATGAATTTTTTACATCAAAAGACAATATTTTGTGAAGAGCAAGCTCAAAGATTTTGGATGCGGCACAAAGAAGCGAAATAGGGCGGTAGTTCGAGACGTCACTTTTACAGCCAGACTTAAATAATGGGAAAACACGAGCAGTTTTTCACATGCTAGGAAAAGTTGAAGTATGCAGACACTTATTAAATATGGTAGTCAATACTGTTACAAGTATACTGCCATCGGCTTTTAGTATGGCAGAGGGGATGCCGTCTGTGCCAGCTGAAAAGGATGGTTTCAGGCGCTTAATGCATTCTGAAATGGAATCTTCATCTAGCGACACAGCATCAGCTGTGCCAATTGCCTTAACCTGTCTACCGTTACTAGCTACAGAGGCTGGAGACTTATAAACAGATGAGAAATGCATGGCAAAACAGTCAGCAACGGCTTGAACTTCTACTCCATTTGGGTCCAGTATCCTGAAGGACTCGCCACTTGTGCTCGAGCGTTTGCGCACGTACTTCCAAAACTCAGCCGGCCTGTCAGACGCGCTTTTTTCTAAAAATGGAATAAATAGACTGTGATCCCGTTTATAAAGGCGTTTACAAAGAGTACGAGAACGACAGAATGTTTCCTTCAAGTGAGTTGATGGAGAACATTTATACTTCCTGTGTGCACGATTTTTATATTTCAGTGTACTTATAAGTTAATAATAATAATAATAATAATAATAATAATAATAATAATAATAATAATAATAATAATAATAATAATAATAATAATAATAATAATAATAGTAATAATATTAATAATAATCAGTCAATCAATTAATCATTTATTTAACGTGCCCAGGAACAACCGTGAGGTCTTTGTGCAGGCGCACGCAAAAAAAACAATAATAAAAACAATACAATACAGACAGTCTCCAGAAATAAAAAGAGCAAAAACACGTAGACAAAGAGAAATGAACACAAAAGGGGAGGAGTAAAATAAGACAATATGAGAAATATTGAAGGGAAATAAAAAATTAGATTGCACATATACAACTATGCGGAAAGACGGAGAAGGGAAGACTTTGTACATTGTGCCATACTATGTCAAAACAGTGCAAAGCTCGGATAAAAACAATGATTGTGGACTATGAAAAACGTCAAGATCAAGAAAATTAATATTACAGACTTTGTATTCTTTGAATGGTAGAGTGGTGGAAGAAGCAGGCGGGTACATGCAAACGGTCTGTTCTCTCTGGTTAACTTACGCGGCATTCGAAAATTAACACAATTGAGAAGTACAGGGCAAGATATGATACCATGGACTAGCTTGTAAAGAAATAAGAGATCAGAACGATTTCGTCGGCAGTGAAGTGATGGCAGTGATAATGATTCAGCAGTATTTGAACGAGATCCAGAGTCACTTTTAGCAAAGCGATGGTTATATATGCTGAGGAATTTTTTCTGGACTCGTTCAATGGTGTTACCGCTGGATTGAGCAATGCCATTCCATATCGCGGACGCATACTCAAGTTGCGGAAGACACATTGCCGTGTACAATTTGTGTAGGGCCATGGGAGACCTGAATTCTCGAGATATTCTACAAACACATCCGAGAGAACGAAGGCCCCGCATAGCAGAACGCTTAACGTGAGAAGAAAAGTTTAACGCGCTGTCAACAACAACACCAAGATCACTGATTTCATAAACCTTGCATAACGGCACAGAATTGACAGAGTATTGAAATGACATGCTAGATGTTTTGCGAGTGATAGACATGAATTTTGTCTTTGAGGTATTCAGAGAAAGGTTATTGCCGTTGCACCATTCGGAAAAAGAACACAAATCTGACTGCAGCAAGCGACAGTCCTTAACTGAATGAATTTCCTTAAATATCTCGATGTCATCGGCATACAAGAGGAAAGAAGAATTACGAATGGCAAATGAAACGTCATTAACGTAAATTAAAAATAGGAGTGGGCCTAATGCCGACCCTTGAGGGACCCCACTAGTCACTTTATACAAAGAAGAGGTTTGGCCATTTACGGCAACATAACAAGATCTATTGAGCAGATAGGTGTGCAAGAGATTCACAATCGACAAGTCAACGTCCAAGGGCGCAAGTTTAACCATAATCAGTGTGTGGCTGACTACGTCAAAAGCCTTGCTCAGGTCACAGTAGATTACGTCAACCTGTCCTCTCTGAGAAATAGGTGTGGAGATCTGCGTCATGAAACTAGCAAGATTTGTGGTAGTTGTGCGGCCAGCAAGAAAACCATGTTGATTTGGAATCAATGAGTTTTTCACACTAAAAGACAATATTTTGTGAAGAGCCAGTTCGAAGATCTTTGATGTGGCACATAATAGAGAAATTGGGCGATAATTAGAAACATCTGTCTTAGAGACCGACTTAAATACTGGGAAAACATGAGCAGTTTTCCACATGCTAGGAAATGTGGAAGTGTGCAGGCAGTTATAAATACCGTAGTCAGTACTGGGACAAATATACTACCATAAGCTTTTAGTATGGCGGAGGGGATGCCATCTGGATGGTTTTAAGCGCTTAATGCATTCGCTGATAAGATTTTCATCCAGCGACAAAGCACTGGATGAGCTAACTGCCTTGGGCTGCTGTCTGATATCAGTGCTAGAGTCTGAGGCCTTATAAACGGATGAGAAATGTGCGGCAAAACAGTCAGCGACGGCATGCACTTCTACCCCATTTGAGTCCAGTAGTCTGAAGGACTCTCCGCTTTTGCTAGACCGTTTACGTACATGACTTCCAAAACTCAGCCGGCCTGTCAGAGGCGCTTTTTTCTAAGAATTCAATATACGAACTATGATCCGTTTATATAGTCGTTTAGAGAGAGTTCGAAAAACGCTGAACTCTTCCTTTCACTCGCTGGATGGAGAACATTTAGATTTCCTGTGTGCGTGATCTTTATGCTTCAGTGCACTGATAAGTTCAGTTGAGAACCAGTGGGGATATTTACGTTGTTTAGGTGTATATTGGGGAATAAAATTAAGCATGCTGCTCAGTACAAGCTCTGTAAACCGATCAACCTGGTCATCAACATTAGGTTTGTCAGTCACCTGCGACCACTCAACGGTGGACAAATGATGATAGAGGCCCGTGTAATCACCTCGCTTGAACGCAAATCTTGGAGATTTGTTTACGCAACTGCTGTAGCTCGTTGTTTCGGCTGATGTAGATAATCTTACGTTAAGTGGTGGGTGGAATTTGTCCGGACGTACAAGAGAGATGTTGGAGCGGGGAACTTCAAGGGGTTGATCGTTTGACACACACAGGTCTAAGACGTTGCCACTGGAATTGACGACTGAATTATGTTGCAGTAGGGAATTAAACGCCAGAAAGTCCAAGAGCAGGCTGCACTTTTTCTCTGTGAAATGATTGTAATGAGAAAAGCTAAGCGTGCTCCAGTCAATTCCAGGTGCATTGAAATCCCCAAGAACAATAATTCTGTGCCCACTATGAGAAGATATCACAAGTTCAATAGAAGACGTGACATCGTGAAACGAGGCAGGAGAAATGCTGGGCGGTAAATAGAAGCATCCAATCAACAATTTTTCACGGCGCTCAAGGTTGATTTCTAGCCAGATCGATTCTTCTATAGTTTCTAGGTCTAACGGATTTCAGTGAACTGTCAATGGCAATCAGCACGCCACCGCCTTTCTGTTTGGTTTCACTGAAATCTCGGTCACGGCGGAAGGGGGTGTAGGTCGGGGGAAAAAAAGTCCGATGAGGGAATTTCAGTGCCGAGCCAGGTTTCAGAAATAGGCAGTAATAGGAAAAGAAGACGAAAGAACATTAGAGAAAACAACTCGAGTGTCTTGGTACGCAGACCCCGAGCATTTTGGTAGAACATGTCTACGTTACACGGCTCAGAGGGATGAAGCATGTCATTGCGCAGCTCCCCACGAAATGGCTTGAAGAGGCATCCGAGGGGCCACATCGAAGGGTCATTCAGGCGTTGTAGCGTTTCCTCGTCAACTTCGATATAGAATGAAGAATATGACTGGAATCTTGTTTGAAGTCGCCGGCAGGAAGTAGGAGACATATGCCAATGAAGCAATATGTTTTTTGATGTCAGCAGCAGTGGTTTCCGGGCTCAGCTTCGTAACAAAAACGGCCTTTGGGCGTTGTGGCCGTTGTGGCCGCTGAGCTACAGATATAGTGGATGTCTTCAATGCTCCAAACGAGGCGGGTTTCTTCTTTCTTACACCCTCAGTTACCGCTGCAGAAGAGGCTGTCGCTGGCATCACACTGACACGCTCGGACCTGTCTACATCACCTGGCGGCGATTTCGAAGATGAAAGAATTTTGGACAGAGGTTGTTCAGAATACGCAGGTTGCTTGGAGGTCACAGATCGGCCAATGGTCACCTGCTCTGGAGGGATCACAGGTGCCTTCACTGACACGGCGGCCGTGCGGCGCGTCAGCTCCTCACGCAGCAAGCGGACCTCTGCACGAAGGGAGGCGACCACACGGGCTTGTTGTTCAACACCGCGGGAATGATCCTTACGGAGGCGCTCGTTTTCTTCGCGTAGTTGGGATACCTCGTCGCTGAGGAACGAGATTCCCTCCAACGCGTCGAGGAGGAGGCGGCGCAGCCCGGCGAGATCGCCACCCGGAGGGGCACACGTGGAGAGGGAACCGGTTTGAGAGCTGCAGTGCTCATCGCTGCACGCCGCCGAGTTGTCTTCGCTAGGCTTACCAAAAGAACTGCTCAGATTACATAAATTGCAGCAAAATGAGCGCGATCCAGACTTCAGAAGTTGCAGCTCTTCATCAGGCCAGGTTACACACTTCGCATGAACACGTTTAGAGCAACTTTCACACCGGAAAAACTGCTGCTTACCGAAAAACGGGCAGGAGCATAGCAAGCATGCATCCCGACTGGGAGCCATGGTGCGGGACTATCATAATAATAATAATAATAATAATAATAATAATAATAATAATAATAATAATAATAATAATAATAATAATAATAATAATAATAATAATAATAATAATAATAATAATAATAACTTGCTAGAAGAACTCCAGATTTATCTGTGATAAGCATCGTTAAAAAAGGGAGAGATATACGTTACACTGAGAAAAAAAAGCGACATAATAAGGGAAAGGAAATACGATTAACATGCATCGTAGAAGAACCTTGCGTCGGTGAACTGACTTACGTTGCTAAGAATGGAGGTGTCGATACTGGGGCTTGCCAACGAGGCCTATACTGCATGCACAGGCACCAGGATTGTATTTGTTACCCCGGACATCGTCCGCATACCGACCCCAATTTTCGAAGCTCACTCAAACCCCCCATACAAATCTCCAGTACACAGAGACAGGTCTGAGCAAGTGTGAAGCTCAGGAAATGCTGACAGGCTATCTTATTTTGACATTAAAGTCAATTTTCTTACGGCGCACCCACTGACATCGAAACTAGCGTGAAGTCGGGTTAGGCTGTAGCTAGGCTAACAATGCTGGTGATTTCACGCAACAGTATGGCTAGCTATAATGACGGTCATGTACCAAAATATACAAAATGGCGCTTGCGCGTCACCGGCTGAGCGGAGCGGCCATGGAAACGTCACGGTATCTTGTGCACGCACGTCACGAGAGGCTCATACCGTGTCGTGACATCGGGTGCAGGAGGAACCGAAACTCGCTTTTAAATACATGTCATCAATATTTTCGGGGCACACTCCCACTTAGAAGTGCTTTTTCTAGGTTCTTGACGGCCTAGTCTTTCATTCGAAGCAAAAAAATAAGAAAAGAAAATAACGACAACGTAAAATTTTCGCGCCAGTGCCCTTTCGTGTCAGAAGTGAAAGTGACGCACTTGTTGTAGCTTATGCGACCAGATATGTTTTCTGATTTACCGGGCTCCGAAGGGTGGTGTCTGACTGGATTCTTTCACCTGGCAAACTGTGGTTGCACAGCCTTTTCCGCCGTATCTTTCCAGCCTAAATGTCAAAATCACGGTGCAAGAAAAATATTCTTACACTGTGGTCAAAATTCATGCTTCTGGTGCTGCATGAAAGCCATCAGTGAAGGACTCTCCAAAGGTATCTACAAGTGGGAACGAGCAAAGCATTCGTTCGTTTCATGTTTCCGCTATCTTTTATTTGCCCTATCTTCTGTATTTGTCTTGTTGTCGTTAGCTACATCAAGAATAACGTTATTAGGCGGCAGTAGGAGTTTGACTTGTCGCTGCAGTGTGACGAAAACATGCTACAGACCTCAAGTCGCGCAAGGCACAGCGCCCTGATAAAAATGTCGCCAGAAGTGTCTTACAGTTTATCTGGTGCTTGCTAACACACTGCAACACATCTCAATTGCGGGTAGCGTTTCTGTAACATAGTAACCGTAATATTAACATAATAATTACTGGTGTTTTAGGTCCCAAAACCACGACATGATTATGAGAGACGCCGTAGTGGAGGGCTCCGAAAACTTTGACCATCTGGTGGTCTCTAACGTGCACCTAAATATAAGTACACATGCCTCTAGCATTTCGCCTAAATTGAAATACGGGAGTCAGGGCCGGGATTCAATCCCGCGACCTTCGGGGCAGCACACGAGCACCATAACTACTAGACCACCGCGGCGAGTAGTAACTGTAATGTGTTAAAGGCCAACTCCGGCGATTTTTCGAGGTCGATGGATCTCAGTGAAATTCGCTGGGTACGTTCTTTTGCACGTTTCCGTCATTTATGCCAAATTACAGGCTTGAGACATGCGCAGATTGTTTGCAAATGAATTTTAAAGATTGTCTGCAAACGCCCTCCTGGCGTCCCACAATTATTGGCAGCATTGCATCTGTGACGTCAGTATTGGCAAGGCGGCGGAAGTGACGCAGCCGAGGGCACCGCTAACTTCGGCGCTTAGGCTGCTACAGCGAGCGTCTGCTGTGCACAAGGCGACAGACAGCGTTGGTTTGGCCGGCGCTTCGCTGGTCGGCCCGGCTATCACAGTTTTCATACTCAGCGCCGGCATGACCGGCATGCCTTGCACGACTTCCGGTTCGTTCGTAACAACGTCTACGTCATACGTAGACAGTACACTCGGTTGGGTTTCGGTTTCGGTGTTGCGCTTTTTTGCTTATTTAAAATTATTCTCCAATTGCCGAGTATTTCTGCTATCAGGGCCCGTAACAGGATCGTCTCAGGAACATAAAAGCACCATTACTTTGACATGGCCAAAAAATCGCCGGAGTTGGCCTTTAAGTTCAAGAGGAACAAACACTGCCACATTGGGCAGTTAAACACCCGACTGTGAAGTACATGTGCACAGTTACGACAATAATCACTGAAATACGATGAGCAATGCGAGGTAATTAGTTGCAAAACTAACCAAGCTTGCACATGCAATACCGGAATCGAGCGTGTACGAAGTACCTTTCGGCAAGGTTTATCACAATTGCTAACTTTTGACAAGACAGGTTTAGTAAGTTTCCGATAGATGGTTTTTGTCATTTTTGCATTTTTTCAAGTTCACTGAACCATGTAGCACGCTTTCTAGGGTTAAGGCTTGGGCAAGTTGGTTCATTGTGCAAAGAAAGGAAAACAGCGCTGATTTTTGGACGAACACAAAGGAAGACGCTTTGTACTCGAAATATTCGTGAGCTATATACAATGCCCACGATCACCAGCGTGTGTAAGCATTCGCCCGTACTTTGTCAATATTGACGCAACGATTCACACACGCACCGTGACTACGTGACATCAGTAACGTTGGTGCGGCAACTTCTGCCTCCGCCGAATATATATCGACGCAAATATTCCGTAAGATAGGCGAGCGGATGGCAAAACAGCTCGCAATACGCGATACGCGCCATCGCGATGCCGAACGCCCCCGCCGTTATAAGATAGCGCGTAGCGGACATTTCCGCGCCGAGGCTCACCTCCTAAGCATCCTGCTGCAAAGTCCAAAGCCATGAGTCCTGGGGTTCTGGAACTGGCCAGAGGGCGACGTCTTGACAGGATCCCCGATACGGGGTGCAGGCCTTGCGACAGAAACCTCTTGCTGCCTTGAAGTCCGAGGATCAAGGGTCACCCGAAATGTCCGGACCACTAACAGGCCTAGCAGGTCATAGCAGGCGACGCGAACGAAATTAAACAGACGAACGCCGTTTAGAAAACAAGAACGTCCACTCCGGTTCAACTGGCAGTGACGACGAATAACCGACCTCACAAACGAACAAATTTTTAGAACCGACTGAGCGCTCTAATGGAGGTTCGAAAAGCCTCCACGCACCTCCTCCGCAAAGAAAAATTGCGCGAGGAGGAACTAAACTGCGATTACAAAGCGCTCTCGATAAGGAACTAATCTCTTTTGTGTTCTTTGTGGAATAGCCCGCCTTTGGCGCCGCCTGACAAAAAAGAATCAGCTGCTGTCTAGAGCACTCGCGTTGTCAGACAAGCGAGAGCAGAAGGCAGCCGCAGAAACAAGGGGTCGCGGCACGTCGTCTGCTAACGAGGACGAAGCCGATTGCAGCGCTCTCGGAATTGAACGTTATCGCGTGCGCGAACCTTATCCTAACACATAAAGGGCCTTATCTGTCCGCATACGAGCTCCCCTCATCTCTTCCCAGTGGTTCGCTTAATTCGCGCAACCGCTTGCCTCTCCGCTCACTTTTATGGCCGCCCGAAAGCGCCATGGGCAAGCGGCGAAAATATTCCGAAACAACCATTTCGGCCAATGGCAAGCAGAAGTCGCTGGGAGGTGGGCAAGTGCTAGGGTAGGGGAGTGGGGGGAAAGCCTCGCTTTTGTTATCAGACAAAAATGGCAGCGTTTACGGCCACCGCACGGGGTTCACAACAGCGAAAGCCCGCCTTTTAATCACCTGTTTGTCCCGAGAGCTGTAGAGGATAGCGTTCGCGACACCGAAACCACATCGCCGGGACTACAGGTGCAACTAACGGACCGACGCCATGGCATGTTGCCGAGCATTCTAGCGGCGGGACCCTGAAACATTTTGACTATCTTTCTCTTCCTCTCGTTCTTTCAGTCAGTAACTCGCAGCGACCGACAACGTATACTCGTCCAGGGTGCTCTAAACAATGACATTTATGGTGTAATGTCCACGCGATGCGACTGCAAGTTGCGAAAACACCCTGAAGGTGATGGTCGCGGTGCTGAAGGTGATGGTGCAAATGAATAAATAAATAAAATAAATAAGCGGATGTATGCTTGTTTGGTTTGAAGCGGGGGAAGCCTAGCTTCCCACATGGCCTGGAGAACAATCGAGAGATGGACACTCATGCACATGGGCTCGCACACAGGAGGGGAGGTGGGGGGAGGGGCAGGCAGATGCGCCAAGTCGGACCTGTCCTGTCATAGTTTAAAGTGCATGGTCATTGTGTGCAGGTTTTTCAAGATCATTGTCGATCGAGCACACCTTGTGTTGCATTCCAACTGCTATTTACCTCTAACCTTTTAACCTCAGAAAGCCGGGCACCAAAGGCAGGCCGTTGAGAAAAGCACGTCATCGCTTCATTTCCATTTTTGCGTCCATTGCGAAGCTTGTTCCTCGGACCGAACAAATAAGGGCGGGAAGAGGGGGGGTAACTGTGGTGAAACTAGCCCCCCTACACCCCCCACCCCCCATGGGGAACTCTGTGCACGCCTGTGCTCATGCGTGTCGAGAATCGCATTGTACATAGAACATAAAGTGATGAGATGTCATAGGCGTTCACGGCGAAGATAACAAATGTGAAATTGGAGAAAGATAAACAGCCTCGTAGACAGGACCATGCAAGATGATATTTGAGGCAAGAAAAAGATAATCGAATTCGGGACGTTTTATGTATCAAAATAAAGATATGACTGTGAGGTTTGCAATAATAGATTGGGAGGTTCACCGGAGGGGCATATGCTTCGACAAGGGTTTGGGGAGTCGCCCCACCACGCATCCAAGGTTATGGGTGTTTGACGCATTCTGTGAGTAGCCCTTGAGCGGCATAGGCCTGCAGCCGGTAGTCGGCGTTTCTCGTCCACCTCATGACTTTTCCTTCCTCGATAATAAAGGCTTAAAATCCGCCCTGTCATCTCTCCATTTCCATGTATGTACACATTTCCAGGCGGCTAGGGCTAATCTAGTGTTTATAACCATTTCAACACATGTGATCATGGCGGTTGTGTACAGCTAGCATTGATAGCTGGGACTTGTTTATGCACATTTCCTGTCGCGTCTTCTTGATGGTTTCGGTGGTAATAATAATTGTTGCGGTTTTGCGTTCCACAACCACGATCTGATTATGAGAGACGCCGTAGTGGAGGGCTCCGGAAATTTCGACCATCTGGTGTTCTTTAACGTGCACCTAAATTTAAGTACACGGGCCTATAGCATTCCGCCTCCATGGAAACGCAGCCACCACCGTCGGGATTCAATCCCGTGACCTTCGGGTCCGCAGTCGAGCACCATAACCATCGCGGTGGGTGGTTTCAGTGGTGGGTGGCTGAAAACGCCATCCAAACATAACACGCGTGTTATATTTGGGCGGCGTAGAACGCATCTCTCCTAAAGACCTGAGCGTAACTTCAAAATGATACGGACTGAAGCTGCGATTAAACTGTTTGCAGCGGCCACGAAAAGTGCTTCTAATATCAGACTGTTCACAGCGAAGGCTTGGAGGAAAAAGCTAGAACGATCCCAACATTTTTGGTAGCGAAAAACTTAGACAACTAGGACCAGTATTGAAAGGTGTAGAAGCCGCCTACAGCTTAAATTGTGAGACAGTATGCCATAAGACAACATGACCAACGTAACATTTCTTCGAATGTTTCCGTCACAGTCACATCAAGTCGATGTATCAAAACCGTTCATGGTGTAGTTTTCGACGGTGACCTTTCAGAGCTCCACGACGCATGAACTTCTTGATGAATTGAAGAACCAAAATTTAGACATTGTGCGAAAAATTAAAACAAGGCGGGACAACCAAACACATCCCACTGACATTGGAATCAAGCAAATTGCCCGAGAATGTAGAAACGGGATACAGAAAACAAACTACGGCAATGTATACTAAACAACCCGCTGATGTTTTAAGCGTCAGACCTACAGCCACAGCTCCTAGACATGCTGTGGGCATCCCGCTCATCCCAGGTATGCCTTCAAGATCTGAAATGTACCGATTGAGCACGCCTATCAGAGAGAAGGAGCAAAAGAGAGAAAAATAGATACCTTCCTTTATGAATGTTGCAGAGCTCTTCAACTCGCCGTACGCGTAGGTGGTGCTTCAGGTGACTACTATGCACAAGGGTTTTTAGGCGGCCTAATTGGCTCATGGACATTGTGGCACAACAGGGCCAAAACGGGACAGTGAGCACGCAGGACACAGCGCTGACTTGTGTTGTCAGCGCTGTGTCTTGTGTTGACTGTCCCGTGTTTGCGATGCTCTGCCATAACGACTAATATGACTCACTAATCTATAGCGTACACCACACAACAAAACATCACGGATGAGAGTGGCCGTGCAAACACGGACACAGGAGAAGAGAACGGGACAGCAAAAAACGCCGAATGAATACCTCCCAAATAGCTAAACTTCCTGTCCTTCTAAACAACAAAATACAAGCACACAAGGTAACGAACACTGATGGAATGTATCATGTATGCGAGTGTTTCGGGAGTAGACGGGATTAGAGTAGGGCGAAGAAGCTGGCATCGTATCCTGAAAGCGCGTAGCATAGAAGTTTCTTTCGCAATAGCCTATGTAAAGGATAAACTGTGCCGCCAGAACACAGATGAGACAACCGCCGCATCCAAAATATCGCAGGCTTATGAAAGACAAAGGAGAAACAAATATTGAGAACAACCAGAACAAAAAAATCTAGGGAAATTTGGTATGATTCACTGGCAAGTGCAAGAAATCATTTAGAGCAAGCAAGGCTTCTTCAAGAGGCCGCCGAAAGCACAGGGACGATGAAAACTAACCCCCGACTACGTACGACGCCAACTGTGTTATAGGGAACCCAGGCTCAAGTTTGGGCGCGACGCTCCCGTGACCGAGCTATGCGTTACTGGGGGCCGAAGCTACCCGCGAAGGCGGTTTGTCGCCGGATTTGCGAACGGCGGCGGGAAGGACATGTGCCCGCATGCGCTCCTCATTCAGCCCAGAGCACTGCTAGTCAGCAATAGTTACATTGTGACGCACCACAGACGCAACTCGAGCGCTCTGCGCATGCGCGGAAGTGGTGGCGACAGTGTTGTGGCCGTGGGTGCCCCGAGTTGCAATAAGAGTAATGGCGCCGCTTGACGTTGTTTGGAAGCCTATAGACGCACACATCAGAAATAAAGAGGGAAAGAGAGAGAAGTGTATTTACAGTAAGGCAGAATGGTCAGGCTGAGCTATAGTTGGCACTAGCCTGCCACTCTTCACCTGGTTAACTTTTAAGGGCTTGTTTTTTCTTTGTTAGACACAATATTAATGCGAACTAACAGACAAAAAGAGAGAGAGAGAGATAAAAGCGAAGGAAAGGCAGGGAGGTTAACCAGGTTGTACCCGGTTTGCTACCCTACACGGGGGGAGGGGGAAGGGGAGAAAAAAAGAATAGAGATAGCGAGGAGGAAAGAGGAGGAAAGAGGGGAACAAGTAATACACACACATCAGTGTTCACCGCATACACACAGACACTAACAGACAATAATGCCAAGGAAAGTATAGGGGTGTTATTTCTAGTAATTAGGATATGAATGTGAAGAAAGTAAAGTGGACGAAAAGATAACTTTCCGCCGGCATTGACCGAACCTGTGACCTTCGAATAACGCGTCCGATGCTCTACCACTGAGCTACGGCGGCGGTCATTCTCTCGTCCACTTTATGGGGTATATATGTACAGGTGCGATCAAAAGTGTGCAGACCACGGGATCGCGTGGCAGAATGCATTGACGCGCCAGCTAGCGACGAGACACGACGAGACACCTGCTGCAAGGGCGCATGCGCGTCCCGTCTTATCACTTGTCTTCTCATGTCGCTCTGTTGGACGCGGTTACGGCGCTCGTACCCAAAACGACAACTGGGTGTCGCTTTCTTTGCTCCATCGAATCTGTGTCATTCTTTTACGTAGCGGCTGCGACGGGGCCGGTTCAACACCGGCTCGCGTTGTTATTGACACCGGTTGATGAGGATACGTAAGCATAGCGAGCATCGCACAACCTGACGAAGCCAAACGCACAAAATTAAATTTTCTCAGGCCAGCTTGCCTTTGTCGGGCTGATCCAAGTTGCACCTAAATGAGCTTAGTTAAGTCAAAGTTAATGTAGCCGAAATTAATCAAATGTAGTCGAGCACTTTATGACCTAAAAAGTGAGGTGTAAGTAGGTTTAGTTAAGCCCAGTCCAGCTTGGTGTTTTCATGTTAAGCGAAGTTAAGCTTAGATGAGACCAGATGAGTCGAAATAAGTATAGCCAAATCTAATTAGGCAAAGTTGATCATGCTCATCCTTAACCTAGCCGTGCAAAATTAGCCTATACAAGGCAAACCTTATCGTGGCCAATTAATCTAGGTCGACTTCCCCATGAGCCCACAGAAGTCAAGGCCAGGAAGATACTAATTAATCTTTACCGACTCCATACTAATTAGGATAATTTACGTCTAATTAGTGCTAATTATTGTGAACACTAATTATGACTAAATATTAGTCTGAAATGCAGCTAGAGTATCCTCTATACTGGAATTTCACGTGGCATAATTAAGCTAAATATGCATAACTAATCTAATTAGGCAAACACCAAGGTAATTACTGAATATTACTGAATAATGTGCGTGACATCAAAGCCCACCCGAAGTACTCGAGTTTGATGTCGCAGAACTATGCAAATCACGGCTCGATCCGCCTAATATAGACATCTGTTGCTGCATAGGACGCTTTTGAGAGTAAAGGTGTTTATCAATTAGGCGTAACTAGGCGTAATTTGCATAATTCTGCGACATCAAACTCGAGTACTTCGGGTGGGCTTTGATGTCACACACATCATTCAGTAATATTTATAAATAATGTTAAGGCTAATTAAATTTATATTTAGGTAAATGAGACTCGACTCGGTCAGGAGTAATCAGCATCTTGCTGAGCTTGGATTCTCTGAGCTCATCAGAATTCGATTTCAATTACGTTAATTATTTGTGTTTTAATAAGATGTTGCCTAATTAAAGCTAATCATAATCCAATTGGTTTGATCATGCTATGACCAACCAAGCTTAATCAGAGTTTTTATAATTACCTTGGTGTTTGCCTAATTAGATTAGTTATGTATATTTAGCTTAATTATGCCACGTGAAATTCCAATATAGAGGATACTCTAGCTGCATTTCAGACTAATATTTAGTCATAATTAGTGTTCACAATAATTAGCACTAATTAGACGTAAATTATCCTAATTAGTATGGAGTCGGTAAAGATTAATTAGTATCTTCCTGGCCTTGACTTCTGTGGGCTCATGGGGAAGTCGACCTAGATTAATTGGCCACGATAAGGTTTGCCTTGTATAGGCTAATTTTGCACGGCTAGGTTAAGGATGAGCATGATCAACTTTGCCTAATTAGATTTGGCTATACTTATTTCGACTCATCTGGTCTCATCTAAGCTTAACTTCGCTTAACATGAAAACACCAAGCTGGACTGGGCTTAACTAAACCTATTTACACCTCACTTTTTAGGTCATAAAGTGCTCGACTACATTTGATTAATTTCGGCTACATTAACTTGACTTAACTAAGCTCATTTAGGTGCAACTTGGATCAGCCCGACAAAGGCAAGCTGGCCTGAGAAAATTTAATTTTGTGCGTTTGGCTTCGTCAGGTTGTGCGATGCTCGCTATGCTTACGTATCCTCATCAACCGGTGTCAATAACAACGCGAGCCGGTGTTGAACCGGCCCCGTCGCAGCCGCTACGTAAAAGAATGACACAGATTCGATGGAGCAAAGAAAGCGACACCCAGTTGTCGTTTTGGGTACGAGCGCCGTAACCGCGTCCAACAGAGCGACATGAGAAGACAAGTGATAAGACGGGACGCGCATGCGCCCTTGCAGCAGGTGTCTCGTCGTGTCTCGTCGCTAGCTGGCGCGTCAATGCATTCTGCCACGCGATCCCGTGGTCTGCACACTTTTGATCGCACCTGTACATTTAAACCGGGGTGTGTTAGTAAGCGCCGATCGCAGCCATGGCGGCGAGTGTGGAACCCTCTTTTTCTGCCTGTTGGCGTCACGTAGCACGTGATGGTTTTACGAGCCGGCAGCTGACCAATAATCCCTCGAATACTACCTGAAGGCACTAAGTCTGCCAGAAAAAACCCAGCCGAATGGCGTAAACCTGATGATTGGCCCATATGTTTCATATGCCATCGGATAGGACGCATAGCCCGCCATTGCCGCAGCCGTTGGACCTCATCACCTCGCCCAAGCTTCAACAATTGGGGTTCCCACTCCGAATGTGCGCCATATGCTCCGTCCTTCCGCGCTGAGACAAGTGCGGATCGTTTTTCGGAACATCGGACCAGCCGCTCGCCATCGCCCCAGCGCCGTCAGTCCCGCTCGCCCCAACCTCGCCGTTCTCGGTCTCCTCTTGACCGCCACTCGGGAAACCAGCCGGTGCAGCCCCCGCAGGTGATGCTGCATACTCGACTTGGACTGCACATCCTCTCGTTACTCCTGAAAAGCGATGCAACCTTCTTGACATTCTCGTTTATGGTATACCTGTCACTGCTCTCATTGATACTGGTGCACAAATATCTGTCATGAGCTCAGACCTCCGCCGCCGCCTCCAAAAAGTTCTAACGTCCGCGATTACATCTACCATCCGTATAGCGGATGGGAGTACTCCTGCTGTGCTTGGAATGTGCACTGCACGCATCACCATTTCCGATCATCACACTTCAGTTCTGTTTTCTGTACTCGAAAATTGCCCTCATGATCTCATTCTTGGCATCGACTTTCTGTCCACGCACGCTGCCCTTATTGACTGCTCAGCAGGACTTCTCCGGTTGGAACTCCCTTCGTTCTCAGATACCACCCCTGCCGGCCCATCCCGTCTCCGCTCCCTCGAGTTTCTTCGACTTCCACCGCAAGCCGCCATTCAAGTCCAGCTCTCGCCATACCCACCAGTACCTGATGGCGATTATGTTGCTGCCCCGATTCCTGATGTCGCCATGACGCGCAATGTCGCGTTCCCCAACACGGTGGTAACAGGTACAGACAATCGAACTTCCTTTCCCATCCTCAATTTTGGCTTCTCGGCGCAAGTTCTTCCTCGCGGGATGTCACCTAACATCTGACACCACTGGCCGACCATACAGTTTCCGCCTTGACCCTAGACTCGCCACCCGATTTTTCATCGACGTCATTCTTGTCACCATCCTTGTGCGACCACTTCACGCCAATTATATCCGACGAGCTCACTTCTGAGCAAGTCTCTGCTCTCCGCCGCCTCCTCGTTTCCTACGAGGACATCTTTGACTTCGGCAACCGTAATTTGGGACAGACCTCCGTGGCAACGCATCGCATCGATACCGGTGATGCCCGACCCATTCACAGACGGCCCTACCGTGTGTCAGCCCCAGAGCGTGCTATTATACAACGGGAGGTGGATCATATGCTCCATAAGGGCATAATCGAACCCTCTTGCAGTCCCTGGTCAAAAGGGACGTCGCATTCAACTGGGGCCAACAACATGCAAACGAATTCTCATCACTCGTTGCCATCGTCACCAATGCGCCAGTTCTGGCACACTTCGACCCGTCTGCCACTACGGAGGTCCGTACCGATGCCAGTGGCCACGGCATAGGCGCAGTGTTGCACAACGGCAACAGGGCATACACCTCGTCGTCGCGTACGAAAGCCGCCTCTTGTCGCCATCAGAACAAAATTACTCGATTACAGAAGGCGAGTGCTTAGCTCTCGTCTGGGCCATCGCGAAATTCCGACCGTACCTGTATGGAAGACACTTCTTGGTTATTACAGACCACCATGCGCTTTGCTGGCTCTCCTCGCTCAAGGCACAGGACACCTCGGTCGCTGGGCGCTGCGCTTACAAGATTGCACATTTTCTGTATCCTATAAGTCTGGGCAACTTCAAAGGGATGCCGACTGCTTGTCTCGGCATCCAGTCGATCCGCCTGAAACAACGGAAGATGAACAAGCGCCACTCGTTCTCTCCATTAGCGACTTCGTCAATATAGCTGCTGAACAACGCCGCGACTCATCTCTGCGGCCTATTATAGATGGTCTGCAATCTCCACAGCCTGACCGTTCCCTACAGATGTTCGTCCTTCGCAACGACATCTTGCACCGCTACAACGCCCACCCTGACGGTGCTGAGCTTTTGCTCGTTGTTCCTGCGCATCTCCGCTCGGATGTTTTGGCCCAGCTTCATGATGCACCCACCGTCGGCCATCTAGGGGTGTCACGCACGTATGACAGCATCGCCGGCGATTCTTTTGGCCTGGCCTCTACCGTTCTGTGCAAGAGTACGTTGCGGCGGGCGACCTCTGTCAGAGGCGCAAGACACCTGCGCTATTGCCCACAGGCGGTCTTCAGCCCATTGAAGTCCCAGATGAGCCATTTTTCCGAGTCGGCCTTTACCTTCTAGGACATTTTCCCGTGTCGGCCACCGGTAACAGATGGATTGCCGTCGCTACCGACTACGCAACGCGGTATGCCGTCACACGCGCACTTCCAGCCAGCTGCGCTACTGTTGTAGCCGATTTCATTCTTCATGACATCATTCTGCGTCATGGTGCTCCTCGTCAGGTGATCACTGACCGCGGCCGCTGCTTCCTATCTGAAGTAGTCGACTACCTCCTGCGATCCTGCTCGACCCACCACAAGTTCACTACACCGTACCACCCACAAACGAACGGCCTCACCGAACGCCTGAACCGTACCCTGACAGACATGCTTGCAATGTACGTCTCTGAGGACCGCCGCGATTGGCACAACAACCTACCTTTTGTAACCTTCGCATACAACTCTTCGCGTCACGACACAGCTGGATTTTCACCTTTTTACCTGTTGTTTGGCTACGACCCACCTTTACCCATGGACACCATGTTGCATTCTGACGCCGACTCATCGACTGCCTATCTATGCTCGCGATGCACTGGCCCGTGCTGACATCGCCCGCCAGGTCGCCCGCGATCGTTTATGCGCCTCGCAGGTTAACCAAAAGCGTGGTTACGATCGCCGACACCGCGACGTGCAGTACTCTACGGGGTCGCTGGTCTTGCTGTGGTTACCATCGCGACGTGTTGGTCTATGCGAAAAACTGATGCCCCGTTATGTTGGCCCTTACCGCGTCATACGAAAGGTCACTAGCGTGACCTATGAGATTGCTCCACTCAATCCTATGTCAGCGACAGCTTCAGCCACGAGTGATATAGTTCATGCTATCGCGACTTAAACCGTACCACTCTCGCCCCGAGAATCGATCGCACCGGGACGGTGCTTCTGCCTTCGGCGGCTAATGTCACGGGCGGAGAAGGGCAGCGAATGACGACGGCGAAGTGCTGGGCGGAACGCGCTTGGACTGCGACAGCGTTGTACGCTTTTGTTGTCAAATATACCCTGTGTATACAGCTTCTTCCCCGTAACAATATTGTGTCTTCACCTGGTAGGGTGACGGGGAAGAAAGGGATCAATAAGTGATGATTATGAGTCCCGTCTCATTGAGCCAATTCTAAAGTCGTGCACCTAGTCCAGTGGATTAGAGGGAGGCTATGGCCTGTCGTATTGGCGTCAGGCCAAGGAAGTAACACAACTTCATAAGTTATTGGTCTATTATCAATCACGATCGAAAGGGATAAAACAGTGTATAGCGTCTAGCCTAGATAATATTTTATTGCTGAACTTGCAAAGAACAACAACGAAAATACACGCTGGGCGCTTCAATATAATGCAAGCATTATGCTTGTGCTTGTTTAAAACATTCCGTCCTTGCTTTTTCGTTACGCTCCTAGCAGTTGAGAAATAAGATAAAACGAGGTTGTCGAAAAGCCACATATTTTGAGGAAAGCCTAAAATAAAGGCTGGCTCAAGACGACGATGGTCGTACGCCACAAACAAGGGTATCTTAGCGGATAAGCAAGAATAACGTCCGATCTCCAATGTGACAAAACTCCTAATAGTGGTTAGTATCAATTCGGAAGTAAAGTAACGTACGTCAAGTTACTGGCAAATGCACGAGATGCGGTTTCTGACGAGTGATTTTTGTAAAGATTCCCTCATAACCCAAATACTATGTTTAATTGTGTTTTTATTGGTTACTGATAAAACAAAACAATGCAGATACACAATATACAAGGCACATATATGGAAACACGACGCACGTAGTGCACATAATAAATGCGAAGCATTTCTTAGCGAGCCATTGGCGCTTTGAGCGTATCTATCTATCTATCTATCTATCTATCTATCTATCTATCTATCTATCTATCTATCTATCTATCTATCTATCTATCTATCTATCTATCTATCTATCTATCTATCTATCTATCTATCTATCTATCTATCTATCTATCTATCTATCTATCTATCTATCTATCTATCTATCTATCTATCTAGCCGCCTACGTCTGGTGCTCTCATGATAATGTCACGTGGTCGTGGCGTGGACGGCAGTAGTCAGCAGGATAAGAACGAGTCTCTTATTTGGCGAACTTGTGCCCATAGGCGTGCGCAGGGTTCCCCATTAGGGGGGGGGGCAAAGGTTCGTCGCAGCGCCCCCCACTGTACTAAGTCAATGTATGGGGCAGATTTTGCGCCCCCCCCCTCTTGGGTGACTACAAGGGTCAATGTACGGGGCAGATTTGCGCCCCCCCCCCCTCTTAGGTGATTAGGGGGGGCGGCCGCCCCCCCCTGCCCCCCTCTGTGCACACGCCTATGCTTGTGCCAAGAAACGACATATTCAGTTTACAAGCGATGCACAATGAGCACGGATTGCGGCGAACAAAGCGGTGTCCGTCAATCAACTGACAAGCGGTCAAGCGCGTCGGCTTTTATACAGGCGCTATCGAACTTTCCAGCGATATCGCTGGTGGCGGCGTTATCTCTCAACAAAGCCGGAACATTCGCGCGGCGCGCATTCTTAACGGAACGTTCTAAAACAATCATGAAGCTTCTTACACATCATGCCGCGGCCTGTGCAGCGCGTTGCCCACAGTGTTTGTGGGTGAAGCTTCAACTCATGAAAAATAGGACGCGCGGCAATAGCACCCTTAACTTGGTGTAGACCAAAATCGGCATGGGAGGGTAAGAGGATTTGGCGAATATGACTGTTGGTCATGAGATGAATAACGTGAAAATCCTGTTGCGTACGTCGTCAAACCCTTTCCTCCAGACACGTGTAGCACATACCCGTTCACCATGGGCCGCGGTGTACGGGTCTGCTCCACAGGTGGTTTACAGTTTATATGTACCCAAGAACGGTGAGAACAGATATTGGTAAGTTAAATCAGAGAGCGTTAAGAAAAACCGACATCGGCAGCTTTGACCCGACGAATAGAAAGAATAAAGATCAGGATCCGAGCAGGAATCGAACGCAGTTACGCATTCTGCGTGGAAATCAGGTACTGTACCACAGAGCCACGCCAGGCCTATAAACCGGCTTCGAAAAAAATGTTGCAGTGGCTTAGCTCGGCTATGCCAGGATATACACAGCGTTAGCAAAGGTTCAGCTGATTATTCTTAGGTTTTTGTATCTCCGCAGCACGTTTAGCCTTCCTCTGTTCATTCTTCCTACGCTCAACAGCTAATTGCCCGGCAAGAACTTCAGGATTCGATGAGTTAAGCGTCTGCGCTCTTCTGCACCGTTGAGCAGCATTTGCGCTCTCCTTCTCCATGGCTATTCGCGATGCGCAGCGCCTATAGGGGCGCCACTGAAAGCCGCGTAGCGGCGGCCGTTGGAACCGCTGGAGCTTGTGCCGCTTGTGCGCGTCCCAAATAATTACTTTTGCGGCGATAGTGTGCGCCAAGGAGCCGCACTTTATAATAGTGGACATATGTCCCATGTCACAGCTGTGTTGGACGACAATGTCACCATACGCGCCAAGTCTTTGCCACAGACAAGCGTCAACAAGCTTCCCTACGAAGTGGAGCTCATCGTAAGTACACCGCTTTCTTTATAACGTCCCACCACTAATGCCTGCATGCGTTCACGTGTGAACCAACGTTTTTTTCTCGACACAGTAGCTTCGTTTACGTGCCATGTGTTTATATAGTAGATTTTGAGGGAGCGCTGTCGCACCGGCGCACGGATTTCCCGGGTGCGGCCACGCGAAGGGTCAGCATTGGTAAAACTTTAAAACCAGCACGATAAACTTGTGAAAAAATATCTCGGCAGCTTGCGCTAGTGGCACGGGACTGAGTCGCTGCGGAGCTGGTGGTCACCTAGCTAGTCATAGCAGCTTGGCTACGTATTTGCTGGGTGTGTTCAGATAAGAAAGTCGGTGCATCTCAGTCGACCCCTTGCAATTTCGCTGAAAAAAATATATTGCTTTGTCTATAAGTGAAAGCAGGCGTTCTCTGATTATTTCGACCTTTCTTAAGCGAATTGAGCTGTTTCTTATGTTCTTTCTTTTTTCTTTTTTTAGGGAGCGGGCGAGCGCGGTCGGGCTGCAGAAGCGCCGCTTGTGCCGCCACTCGGCGTATGCGTGATCACGTTACCGACGTGCCATGGGATCCTCTCAGTGGATCCTCTCCAGCCACCTCCTTTGTGAGCCGTACGCAGGCACCGGTGATCGCATTCAAGTGCCATCATTAGGTAGAATCAGGGGCGTAGCCAAGGGGGGGGGGGGGGGGGGGGGGGGGGGGGGGTTCAACCCCCCGAACTATTTCAGTCTTGCTTGCGTATATATACACGCGCACATACAAACGCACGCACGAACATACATAAAGTATGGTTGAACCCCCCCCCCCCCCTGAAAAAAATTTCTGGCAATGCCCCTGGGTAGAATGTAGCCGATTTCGTGCAGCACATGTGTGATTCCACGGCGCTTTTGTAAAGGAGCCGTCACCTGACCCACATTCTCTGGCATTGCGCTTCGCGCCATTCATTTTTCAAGAGAGCCTAGGCATCGCGTCTTATCAGTAATAACAACCTCATGTGCATTGTAGCGTCTGCAATGCAGGCGAGGCGACCAAGTGTAAACGTAGTAGCGTTCGCTGAAGACGTAGCGACAAAATTGGAGAAATAAAAACACGGTAATCGTTCTAACAGTGCCGTAAACAAAGCGCGATTGCTTACCTTCTACGTCGTGCAGCCGTGATCCACCGCCGCTGTCGCTCTCGCTCATGAGATAGCACCGGAAACTTGTAGAGGTGCGTTCCTGGCGATTTTTTGTGTTTTTGAGCAGCCGACAGCGCAGCAGTTATTTTTCGACATCGCTGAGGCCCGACAGAGTCATTAAATCACGATGAAAACACATCCATCCGTGCACTCGCGTAGACGCTAGCGGTAACACTGCTCGCCGGTACCCGTCAGCGCTTCCGAGCCGTGGCGGCAGATGGCGTCGTCGGCGCTTTGCGCATCGCCAATACACCAGAGCACGCCTGTCCCGCACCCAGCACCCTACCCAGGCTGCTGGCGAGCCGAGCGGATACTCTCGCACCCAGACGCCGGGCTGGCCGGACTGGCAACAATACCCGGAAACACTGCCGCTCCGGCGTCCCAAAGAATTACGTCATGATGACGTCACCGACACCATCTTGAATAATTTGCTAGTTCGGCGGCCTTTTAAAAGGGGCCGTAACTGAAGGTGAAATTGGCGCTAGTGTTCATGGAGATTCAAAATTAAAGCAGCCAATGGCAGCCTGCCGCCGTGCCGGCAAAGCTGTGCACCCCGCGCCGGCCGCGGAGGCCGCGCGCGCGCCGCGACGCTAGTTTTGAATTCCTCGAAAGTTCCGTTGTAGCATGAAGCGAGTGCTGAGAGCGGGCACCAGGCTGGCCGTGCAGGGAGGCTATGCTTGGCGGACACCTGCAAGTCTCCCGTTGTGGTTAGCGGGTCATTGTTCGCTCTTGAGACTTATCGGAGTGGTCGTTATGTCAGCCGTGCTCCGTCGCCACCATACAGGAGCCCGTCCTAGTCGCCGGCCTTGATATGAAGTTTCGTGATGTTCCGTTACATGAAGCGAGCTTTGGCCGGCGTGTGAAGATTTCGTGGTGTTTGCGTGTTGTGCGCTCTTGCCGCCGTGGTGGTTAACGGCACGTACCATTCGTACATCATGGAACGGTGCACGGATACTTCACCGGCCGAGTTCCGCAAGATTCTTCGAGGTTCCGAAAAACTAAAGGTGAGCATGCGGCTTGCGTTCGCAGCCACACATTTACGAATTGCAGTTGGACAACACAGTTATTTTTTTTTTAATTACGGCTGAATCGTGAAAAGCACGATGTTGCAGTTAATATCGCTGTTCCTAGAAGGAATGAAATTAAAGAACTTGAGACTCATAGTTTAACTTTTGCGTCTATGACAGAACTGCTTGATAGAACTGCGTTTTGCTTTTTTTGCCTGTTTATCACTCGCCATCGTTTAAATACGCGTTCCTAAGACTCAATAGGCAGTTTTAGAATAGCGTACGAAAAGCTTTGCGTTGGCTTTTCGCGCAACTGTCATGCGTCGTACGCTAACCGCTTGCGGGCTCCCGTAGTGACGGAAATAGCGAGCCGCAAACGCTAAAATAGCGTACGCTATTCTAAAACTGCCTAATGTATCGCAGCTTGCACTGAGCCGAGACGACGAAACTACGTTTCCCTCATGCGACTGCGTAATTTGTATCGTTGGAATTAATAGTTTTCAATTGCTTTATTTCAGGACGGAAACGTTTTCGGAGTATTCGAGAAGGCAAGAACTGATGCGTTTGCCCAAGGAGGGGTTAACAGCTGTAGAATCAGCGCTCTGCGAAGTCTCGATCCGCAACTAAAGTGGACCAGCTTTCTACCCTGCCCCCAGTGCTTCTTCTCGGTGCGTGAATATGCTATGTACTTACGGCTGAAGAAGTAGTTTGTGTTCATATATTGTCTCTGTTATTGCCTATGGAAAAACCGCTCTAAGGATTCATGTGTAGGCATGAGACATGTCCTATATGCAGAATTTTACTGTTTGTATTTATCACAATGAAGTGCTCAGTGTACCCAACTTGACGTCCTCCCTTCAGTGGCGTTATATTCAGCTAGGCATTGTATTCGCGGTGAAAGAAAAGCTGCGTATAGGCTTATTTCACCTGGTCGTTGAGTAATACGCTTTTCTTCGAATGTCATGTGCTGCTGCATAAACTGACCATGGCCTGCATCCCGTTGCCACCAACTAACTTTCAAGTAGTGTTCAAGTTTACCAGTTGGTTCTACATGCCCGTACTGTTCTGTTCCGGTGATACAAGCAGATGCATACCACCTTATATGGACATGCCAAGGATTACAGTCGGAACGCTCCCGTCATCTCCTGCAAGCTGGTCTTCGCTACAGTGACACAAACAGTTATGACCGATGGATACATGACAACACATTCCACAAGACACTTCTTCACTTCATACACAACACCGGCCTAACGGCGCACATTTAACACAAATATACAAAACAAATATTATGCCTTAAGGGCAAGTCTATGTCGCAAATAAAAAAAAAAAAGTACCATATATTGTGTCTTGCTCTTTTTAGCGCAATGTACTACTTACTGTGCTAAATCTTATCTTTTTCATTTTGTTTATCTGGTGAAGGTGTCCAGCATTTCATGCATATTTGTGCAAAATCTGAGCAAATATGTAAGTGGTTGTTTTGTGTTTCGTATCATTTGAACGGTTAATAAGTAAATCATTGCAATATTATTTCATATTTACACATTTTGCGCTTCGTTATGTTTTTGTCATGCACTAACATTTCTTTAAACTACATGATTACCTCTCATCAGAGGCTCCTCTGCACTTTGCTCGGTATTGCACAAAATGAAAATCGTGTTTCTTATATGTGTGTACGTCAAAGGGCCTACACTTTCCAATGTGTTCGATTTTTTAATTTCTAAATTTTACAATGAACTTTTGTGTTTAGTCATGCACACACTGAATTCTTCCCTTCTGCCCTTCTCCTGAACTTGTATCGTGCCCCATTACATGCAAATCTTGAGTTTCGGAAACAGAACAATAAAAAGAGGTAACAGAAATGTTGTGGGTGGATTCATCCTTTATGCTCTAGCACATGCTGGCTGCGGGCCAACGCGAATGCGCGGCCAAGCACAGCACGCGCGCGAGCGCACGCGAACACAAAAAAAAAAAAAATCCCGGCGCGGGGCATAGGAGAGGAGAAAAAGCAAGCGTACAAAATAAAAAACGGTGCGCGGCATGGGAGAGGAGGAAAAGCAAGCGCACACAAAAAAAGAAAGAAAACGGCGCGCGGAGAGGGAGGAAGAGGGGGTGGAGGCGAGCGGCTGTTGTTACTGTTGCCCTGACGACGTGAGCAACGTAATCGCTACGTCATCGCCCTTTGAGCTTGGCGGCCTTCTGCAAGGGGCGTAACTCAATAGCGCTGTCGGCGCTGTCGGCGCTTGCGTCGGCGGAGCGTTTGAATTTCGCGTCCTATGGGAGGTATACGAAGAAACCGACCCTTGCTGGCAAGGCGCGCGCTGGCTGCACCAAGTAAACAGGGCAAGCTGCAGTTCTGAGGCTTTAAAGTGCGAAAAAGTACCCGTTCACGCCGCTTCAGCGTATAAGAGCACGTCTGGGGACTACTGCGTCGTCTTTGGATGCCAAAACAAGCAGCGCAACAGGAGCATATTAGCGTTGTCTGCGGCGATCACGACGCGCCACGGGAACGTCGCCGGCGCAGTGTTTTGAGCTTCGCCGCAAATGGATAACTGTGGTTCAAGCAGAAAAGCTATAGGAGCCGAGTGAAAATGCGCGAGTAAGTACACTAACTGCCGTGTATTCTGCAGTTTGATGCCCACCTATTTCATTCTACGAACATAATTTGCGTGACACGTAGCTGGGTTGAAGGCAGGCGCGAGCTTTGTGTAGGGGTGCACTTCATACCTTTGAGCGTTTCCTTTGACGAAAATGTAGTGCAAGGTAGTGCTTTGAAGCACAAGCAATCAGCATGCTTTACCACGCTCAATGGAGTATCAAGCTTGAGTGCTTTTGATGGCATCCACGCCTTCAAGGCTACAAGCTTTCGCCTTTAAAAGGTATAGTAAACGGTACGGTGTTCCTCAACAGCTGGCCAGAATTTCGTGTTTTCATTTCAGTGTTTGATGTTCCCAAATTTGTTTGGACACGGGGCATCCAGCTGAACATAATACATATATTGGCACGTAAGTAAATAGTACTCGCGCCAGTGTCCTTTACGTCGCAGGCGTAGCGCTAGCTCAAGCAGCTAATTTTTGGCATATTTACACAGCACACATTTAATAAGAGACAGCTGGATTCCGCCCATTTCAATATCGGCGTAACTAAGAGTAGCATAGTTTCGCGTGTAAATCATCATCGTTACAGAATTAAAATCGCGCAGATAGCTTCCAAAAGAGATCGATGAACGTCACCGCAGGTGATACTCTCTGATAGCACGCTTTTGTGAGCAAGACGCTTTATTGTAAGAGCGCTCGTGGAACAAAAATTACGTTCTGCGAAACCACGCGCAAAGCGTACTCTAATTATTACGCGATGCATGTTAAAATGACGAGTTTTCACAAAACTTTGTGCGCAACTTGTAATATGCGGCAACAAAGCATCGTTTCACTCTTTCGCGAGCTGCACTGCAATTACGACTCACGCGTACTACAGCGGGGACGTTTTATTTACAAGTGTAACAGCGTACGTGCCTGACAAGGTTGCTTCCGCAGCCTGCTCAGCACGTATATATAGCGTATACATTGTGGACTCATTCTTTATGTTCTAATAAAAACGGCGAAAATGTCCAGGCTAAAAAAACGCGAAACACGCTCTCCGACGGGCTCAGTATCGGGAGTTCCGCGTTTGCTCTGTGTAGCGTCTGCTGGCATAGCAGTCCAGGGACGTTGCTTCGTCGAGTTTGCAATAGATGGCGCGACGCGGGATACCAATATGGCGCTACGCATGGAATTCGCTGTGTTCTGGTCCATACCACACTGGCAAACGCCAGTCAGATGCGCTCTAAAGCGGCTCCAGCGCAGTGTCAGACGACGGCTGCACAGCGAAGGCGAATAGTGCGTCTGGCACGGCTACGACGTCTCTGTCTCTGGAATGGCGCAGACTGGCGGCGGCGAGTCGCGCGCGGCGGCGGCGGAGCGCGCGGGAGATGCCGGCTCCGGTGCGCCAGCTGCGTGACATCACTGATCCTCGCGCATGCGCAGCACGGCTCTTGAGGAGCCGCGCGAAACTGGCTCGGCTAGGCCAGTGTAGACAAAGCAGCCTATGCACGCGTAATATCAGTGAAACGTCAATTGTGGTTGTAGTGCTGGCTTTCTAATCTGGTAACAAAGGAATAAAGACTACATATGTACTCCCATGGCACAGGCGTAAGATAAGGTTAACGTAAATTGTAGTTCCAGTGTTGGCTCTGCTTTTATAGCAGTCTAGTAAACATTACATTTATATTCCTATGATTCAGCAAGCTATAGTCAAGCGTTGCTCGACCCCGAAGGAATACGCCTGCGAAAGTTACATATGACGTTTACATTATCGCACCGTAAAGTGCACTTCGTTTCCACAATACTGAGGTCGGCTCCCGCTTCTTTACATGATTTCAGCCATCTGTTTTGGAACTAGCACTACAATTCCGGGATTTTCTGAACGGCCCTTCTGCGCTCTTCTCGAGGACATCACCTTCTTCGCAGTGAGTGCATTTTTCAAGACTTTATCGGGCTTTGAACACTCGAGTCTGCTTAGCCTAACCGCGCCTAGGCTCAGCGCGAGTACAGCTTTCACGCGGCGGCGCCGGCCCGTTGAGGTCCGTGACTTGAAGACACTAGGCGCAATGCCTGAGACCATCGCTGTCGATGGAATGGAAGCTACAGTAGAGGATCTTTCCGACGATGGGTGGATTACCGCTTATGGTAATCGGAGAAGGCAGGACCAGATGAAGAACACGGCGCCTCCGTCTGGCGCGGGATGTGAGGTCGCGACTGAGAAAAAGGATGTTACGATCGCACCCCGTTGACATTTCAGAGGGTAGTAGTTGGCTCACGACTCCCTCGAATGCCGGAGGACCATTTCAGGGTCATCGTCCGTCCCTAAGGGAGGACTTACGTTTCTAGAGTGGACCACTTCGCACTCTCTAAATCTCTGATCATGGCCGCAGCTCTCACGGGCAAACAGGCAGAGCAGGACTCAGTCTACCTGGACAAGACACAAAATATTATCGTCATATCAACTCCCATTATCGCCAACGCCAAAGCTTATGCCGGCGTAAGGAGGATTCACACTAGCTATGGAGCCTTTGAAGTCTCTGCCTACGGGGCGGCACCAGAGAATACGTGCAAAGGTGTACTTAGAAACATAGACCCTTTGACCACTGATCAACAACTCAACGAGGCAATTTTAAACAGCCATAACCCAACAGCGATTGACGGGAAGAGAATCAAGGACACGCGAGCCGTGATCGTATTCTTCGAAGGTTCCCATGTACCGAGGCATGTTGCGTGCGGATCGGCGTACATGCAGTGCTCGCTATACAGAAGACAGGTAGATATCTGCTGTGCTTGCTGCCAAGTTGGGCACCGAGCCGACGTATGCCACAACAGCACAGAAGAAAAGGAGAAGTGTCACAACTGCGGGTTGAGCATTCCAAGTGATACCCGGGAGACACACAGTTGCACACCAAAGTGCAAACTTTGGGGAGGAGCTCACATCACGGTAGACCGTTCGTGCAAAAAGAGATACCACGTTCCGTACATAGTGCGAAAACGTCGAAGGGACAGGCGCTCCAGATCACGGGCCGACCCAGAGGAGGACACCGGGGCGGCCATGATGCGAGAGGCACCTGCTGTTGCCAGCATCCAGATCCAGCTCCAGATCCAGGGATCGCTCCAGCTCCAGGGAGCATTCCCGCTCTAGCAAGCGCTCTCGCTCTAGAGGGCGCTCTCGTCAACGAGGCGGTACCGGAGAACCTGCCAGGAGCCAATCCAGGAGCCGCTCTCGGTCCAAGGCCAAGCAGACCTGGGCGGACAAGGTGCGAGGTGGTAGCGGTAGCAGCGGTGGCAACATTGGCAAAGCAGGACCCAGTCCCAGGCCCGTCGACCCCGGTTAGAGGTAACGCAGAGTCAGAGCAAAACGAATACGAAAAACGCATCCTTGCCCTAGAGCAGGAAAATAGAGAATTAAAGAATAAACTACAAGAACTAATGGCCCTTATGGCCATCAAGGTTAGTGAACCACAAAACAGAACTGTAAAAACTCCCACGCCGTATCCACAACCACCCGCGATCGTAAGCGCACAAAGGAACCCGCACAAGCGCAGGGAAGTTGCTGCCGTGTCGGACGAAGGAGAATATGACCTTAGTGATGGTATGTCAGACGTCAGCGAGGCCCCCTCCAACGTCTCAGCTGTAGAAGGCACCTCTACGAGTCGACGCGACAAGACACGGAATACCACGTTCAACACCATCAGCGCCGTGTTAACAAAACTACATGATTCAATCGCACAGATTAGCTCCAGACTCGATCGCCCAGGACGACCAGTTGCACACCCGAAATCCGCAAAACAAGCACCAGCTTCAGCAGCAGGAGCCCTCATACCCTGTCCGAGAGCAGTAATCCCGCCGTATGAACCAGCTGACCAGCACAGAGCCGATAAGGATTGTGCCAGTACGGTCATTCCACTAGCACAGCCACATCATGGGTAGTTCGCAGCAAGTTTTCAAAATCTGGCAGTGGAACTGTAACTCATTCACTCAGAAGAATAGTAGTCTAGCACAACTTCTCATATCATGCAAACAAAAGCCACATGTCATTCATTTATCCCTACGGAGTCTAACTTTTCCGGGGTACAGGGTAACTAGGCCGACCCTGTGCCCCGTACTTTAAACAAGCTAGGGGTATAGCCACTCTTGTCCGCAAAGACGTCAGCTTTGTGGAGAGGAACACCACCGCATACAAACAAGGCCTGGAATCACAGCTGGTCGAAATCATCCCCGGTCGTGCTACCAAATCCAACATCTTTCTTCTGAAGGTTTACAGTCCTCCGAGGGACAGGCTTCGAAATTTTAACAGCCTGTTTATGGCAGCTACAAAGCAAGCCAAGGATAAACCGCTAATCATCGCTGGGGACTTCAACGCGCACAATGAAGCGTGGGGTTATTCCAAAAATGATGGCAAAGGGAACAAACTTGCCGAGTGTGCGGAAATCCTTGGCCTGAAACTCATCACGGACCCGAGATTTCCGACACGCAAGGGCAATTCGGCACAGAGGGATACCACCCCAGATTTGGCCTTCCTGCGCAACGCAGAAGGGTCATAGGACAACCTAGAGGAGGACCTGGGTAGTGACCACTTCATCGCGGAAATCAACGTAAGCATTACACAACCTCCACCTATAATTTACAGGTACGTTGACTGGGATGTGTTCCGCGACATCCGGACCAAAGAAGAGAGGCCCCGGGAAACATTCGAAGACCTCATTAGTAATCTCAAGGAGGCGGTCCACAAGGCCACCAAAGAGATCTCCACGGAACTCGAACTAGCGGTGCCTGCAATGGACTTAGGGCTAGCCCATCTCCCGGAGGCCAAAAACGCCCTCAGTGACAGGTGGAAGAGACAAAAGATGAACAGGAGGCTCAGAACCAAGATATTCGAACTCAACAAGGAGATCGAAACGCATGCCAAGAAGCTCGCCGCGCAGCAATGGGATGAGGTATGCAACCAGGCAGATGGAAAAATGCGCATAGGCAGCAAGTGCAGCCTACTGAAGCATCTGCTTACTGACAGCAACAAACCATCCAAAAGCAGCGCCCGGTTAGAAATTGAAAGGCTTGTGCACATGAACACCAAAGACGGCCGCGATCCGCAGACCTTCGTTGACAAATCAGCGGATATTTCCATCCCGCTTGAGGGCAAGTCCATTCCGTGGAACAACTCAAGGCCCGAATACCAAGGATCCCTGCAGACAGCCTTGGATAGACCTTTCGAGGTTGCGGAGATTGTTCATGCCTTGCGGGACCTAAACGGACGGTCGGCGCCCGGCCCAGACGGAATTACCAACCAGCTCCTTAGAAATCTGGACAACGCAGCGATAGAAGTCATTACAGAAAAAATCAACCAAGTGTGGTCCGATGGCAAAGTCCCCGAGGAGTGGAGAACAGCCAAGGTCGTATTCATACCCAAACCGGGAAAGCCCCTTCAAGCAGAGAATTTGCGACCGATATCGCTGACGTCAATGCCTCGGGAAAATAGCTGAACATTCCATTCATAACCGAATTAGCGAGCACATTGAGGACGAAGGCCTCTTTCGCCACAGCATGGTGTGCTTTCGGAAATCTTTGTCCACACAAGACACTATGCTCGTCATTAAGAGTGCCATAATTGACAGCATATCTCTGGACATCAAAGGGATACTGGCGCTCGACCTGACAAAGGCCTTTGACACGGTCAGGCATGAGCATATTCTAAATGAAATTTCCAACTTGTGCCTTGGCGAGAAGTTTCACACCTTTGTTAAGTCTTTTGTGGCAGATAGAAAGGCTACAGTTCATATTGGCAAAATCAGGAGAAACGAATACACACTGGGTAACATCGGCACATCCGCAAGGGTGTGCAATGCACAACCTATCCAAGCTGGCTCGCCGACGTTCCGGGAATCGGCCACGTAATATACGCGGACGACATCACCATATGGTCGTCGGAGGGCCCTCTTGGCAAGTGGAGGGAAACCTATAACGGGCACTCGACGTCACGGAAGACTTTCTGGCTAGCACGGGGCTACAGCTGTCACCTAGCAAGTCCGAACTGTCTCGTGAAACGCTCCACAAGCGTTTCACGAGACGGGGGCTGGAGATCGACGGGGCGTCTGTTTGCCTGCGGTCAAAAAGCGTAAAAACAATCCCCATCTCTGACTCAATTAAGGTTCTTGGCATGACAATTGGAAAGTACAGCAATAACGACACCGAGGCACTCAGACGTATCGAGAAGAGTACACACAGCTTCACCAGGGTCATCTCCAGAGTTGCCAACAAGAGGACAGGGCTTAAAGAGGACAATCTCATGAAAGCCTTCCATGCGTTCCTCATCAGCCACATTATCTACGCTGCCCCTTTCTTGAAATGGAATATGGAGCTCAATAAAATTGATGCCCTTTATCAGGACAGGGGTTAAACGGGTTCTTAATCTTCCAAAAAGCACCAACACGGAGCGGCTATTGCAGCTCGGACTGCACAACACAGCAACGGAGCTCTGTGAAGCTCAACAAACAGCTCAAATTTGCCGATTGTCCCTCCACAAAGCAGGCACCAGGATCCTCCTGGAGGCAGGGCTGCAACCCCTCTTCATGCCCCCCGAGAAAGACAAGATCTCATCGGCGATAAGAGGGGCCATATGCGTCGACCCGGTCCCCAGGAACATCCATCCCGTACACAATGAAGGGCGAAGAAAAGCAAGAGCCGAGGCCATTCCTGGGGAAGATCGATTCCAGCTCAACCGCCCTCTTTGTTGATGCAGCCAAATACTGCAAGAAGGACGCGTATGTCGTCACAGTCTTCAATGCCAAGGGATCACTAGTTAACGCGGCCACGGTGGTCACCGGCTTCACTCACGAAGCCGAGGAACTGGCTATCGCGGTAGCTCTGCAAGAATGAAGAAAGGACGTCACCATCTTTTCAGACTCACGAACTGCCATCAGGTCATTTTCATGCGGCTTCGTCTCCGCCGCAGCCGCAAGCATTGTTAATAAGACGACTGCTGAGGCTAACGAAGGGGAAGATCCTCTAACGCACATCATATGGTTCCCGGCCCACATGGGTAACATCTAGGGGTGTGCGAATATAAAATTTTTCGAATACGAATCGAATACGAATATCCACCTTCGAATATCGAATCGAATATCGAATATCAAAGGAAAAATGCCTCCACAGTAACAATATTTTATTTAACATGTAGCTATTTGAAAAAAAAAAAAAACATTAACAGCCTCACTGGCAACACAACATACACTGCTATCTCCAGAACACAATGTCCAGGCAAGCACAATGCACATCACAACACAAGCAAATATCACGGCACAATGAAAGTAATGACTACATGTTATCATGAAGAAATATGAGTTGCTCCACATGATCAGGCAGCACGCGCTCCCTTGTAACAGAGACAACCCCCCCTGCCACTGAAAAGGCACGCTCGCTTGGAACAGAATTGGCTGGTATAGGGAGGTACATGGGGCAAAGCTTTGCCAGACTGGGGTATCTGAAGGTGCCTACAGTCCACGACCAGTCACGTGGGTCACTGTCTTTCTTCAGAAGTGGTCCTGCATAGTGAACGAGTGGTAGTGCGGCACGCTACGCCGCATAATATTGAAGATGTATGGTTACATGATCGCCAACAGCGCTGCACGTCGGAGATGCACCAGCAATAAATCATACGTATTGGGGCGCTCGTCGCAGGCAGATCCTCCGTGTACTTACGATGTTTATCGCTCCTCTCGGCAACGTTTTTAGCTATACGAACGCAGCAGAAATGTGGAAGACGAGTTATTTTATGCATGATAATCGAATCGCATATTCGAATTTTTCGAATATTCGAAGTTATCGAATATTCGAAACTATTCGAATACACGACTTTCGAATCGAATACGAATATTTCGAATGTAATATTCGACGAATATTCGAAACTTTCGAATATTCGCACACCCCTAGTAACATCTCATCCTCCCCAACCGGCAACCCTAACGAGAGGGCTCACCAGCTAGCGCGTGAACTAGCTACCCGCGGCGGTGACCGGCCATCTCAGACGGGACGGGAGCGGGGATGCATGGACTTCAAGGATCCATTAATATCCTTCTTCGAGATCACCTCAGCTCACAAACTAGGGCGCAGGCTCTTCCCCCCTCCACACCCTAAATTAAATAAAGCGCAAGCGGTCACACTACGACAACTACAGACAAACACGTGCATCACCCAGTCATGCTACACAGAATCGATCCAGGCTTTTCACCTCACTGTCAGCACTGTAATCAAGAGCACTGCAATTTCGAACACATGCTCTGGCTGTGCCTCTTTAATTCGGGGTCAGGATTATCAGACAAACCCGCCTGAGAGGCTGTGATGCGCAGCATGGAACTCAACGACCAACTCCTGGCAGTCCAGAGGGCCTGGGACATCGCCGAGAGGCTCCAGCTTCCGGCACCTTCCTGGTTGAAGCCACCTGGCTGAGCTAGCGGAACCTCCAGTCGCGTTGAGCTTCTGCCACTTTTGGACCACAATAAAGTTCTCACTCACTCACTCGACAATACTGACATCTGTGCTCTAACATGAGTGCTGACGTTACGTCAGACCATAAGCTGCCCTTTAAACACGAGTGCTGCCGACGTACCTGGTAAGCACACGATGTGCACAACTATTACACTTACAAAAACACGTCGATCCACCTCGTAACACTTGGCTCAAAGTCAATAATGCAGCATAGGCTTCCCAAGAAACGCTTAGCGGCGCTGCTGCTCTTGACAGGCAGCGCCATCTCTGGCAGAAAAAGAGAGACTGGGGCGTGATCAGCGAGCGTTTTCCCTTCTCTCCACCGCGTTGCCGCTCGCTTCCGTGCACGTGCAGAGCTCTCGCGGTACACTTGCGGCGTCTCACAATGTACCGCGTGCAGTGCGGCTTCAAAAGGATCTTCAAGCTTGACTGGCGCTTCCGAAAAGCGAACTTGATAAAATGAGAAAGGCTATCACGTTAACGGTGAAGAGCAGACGACCGACGACAACCACGCCCGATTCAAAGTGAAATGCATTTCCCAAGTCGCGATTACAACGTGTAGGACGTAAAGCTCGAGGTAAGTCTAATTCTGTCATGTTAAAGATGAATAATGGTCCACATGCACTCCGAAATGAAGCCGTACACGCTATCGACGCTCTGCGTCGTGGGCTACGAATCATATGATTGTTGTTTTGATATGGCATGCTTACAGTAGCAGCCGTGTACTTTCGTGAACAAACGTTTGCGGCGTGCGAAAAAAAAGATTATACGGCCATGGCACTGCTTCCTGAGATGGTTTGAGTCAAGTCCTCCGTGCCGCTGGAGAATCACCCGCCGATTAAGACGCGAGGCAGCTAGCTGAGCTTCAACCACTGTGAAGCAAGATGAACTGCTCGCCTCGTTTTTTCGGCTCTCGCGTCATGCTTGCAGTCTCTTTTTATGATGTCGACTTGACAGGCGTATAAAACCTGTTGCGCGAATGCGGCTAGAAAGTCAGAAGGTGGTTACTTCAAGGTTGCAATTGCAAAAGCATGTATTAAGTGCCAGTTATATTTAGCGGCTTAAATATATATCACCCTAATAAAGTGACAAAAAATGCCAGGCCTGCGCGGAAAGCGCAGCACAGTCACAGCGAAAGCTGGATGAGCGGCATTTCTAGAGCCCGTTATAAACTCTCCTGTGGTTACTAATACAGGTACATTAGCAACGTACCCACTACGCCACAAAGCGTAATTTTTGGGAAGTTGGGAAGCACCCAGCACGACATTATTCGTTGTTCTGCGGAGAAGCGAGGTACCATATGTAAGCGATTAAGTGCAGTTTGTTGATGCGGCGGTTGATGACGATGAATAATTATGGTTGCGCCCTTTGTAATGGGTTGGAAGTTTTAAACGACCCACTAGTTACGTAATTCATATTGTGTGACGCCCGGTCGTTATTTAACTGTCCCACCACGCTTTATAACACAATTTAACCGGAGAAACGTAGAGCGAGAGAGAGAGAGAGAATTGACTTTATTGAGACCCTGAGGAAATGGATCATGGAAGCCTTATGGGCTTCCTTGGCAACCAACAGAAGTGCACTTGCGAGGAACCCACTACGCTATAAATCATTGTAATTTTTGAGAAGTAGGGCAGTAGGCACTGGCTCTCCGTAGAATGACGAAAAATGGCACAGTGCCTGTGGCCCTACTTCTCAAAAATTACAATGATTTATAGCGTAGTGGGTTCCTTGCAAGTGCACTTGTATTGGTTGCCAAGGAAGCCCATAAGCGCATGATCCACTTCCTCGGGGTCTCAGTAAAATTACACTGATTTATAGCGTAGTGGGTTCCTCGCAAGTGCACTTGTATTGGTTGCCAAGGAAGCCCATAAGCGCATGATCCATTTCCTTGGGGTCTCAGTGAAGTTCTTCGCCCCCCCCCCCCCGTCTCTCTCCCACGTCAACCTATGTTATACAGCATGACGGGAGAGCGAAATAACGACCGGGCGTCACCCAATGCAAATTACATAACTGGTGGGCCGCCTAAAGCTTCCAACCCATTACAAAGGGCTGAGCCTTAATTCTTCATCGTCATCAGTCGTCGCGTCAACAAAGTGCACATAATGCCTTACAGACGTGTAGCTGGTGCCTCGCTTCTCCGCAGAATGACGAATAATGGCTTAGTAGGTGCTTCCCAACTTCACAAAAATTGTGATTTATGGCGTAGTGGGTACCTTTCTAGTGTACTTGTATTGTAGCCCCAAGAGAGCTTAACGGGCTCTAGAAACGCCGCTCTTCCAGCTTTCGCTGTGACTGTGCTGCGGTTTCAGCGCAGGCCTGGTGCCACAAAGCGTAATTTTTGGGAAGTTGGGAAGCACCCAGCACGACATTATTCATTGTTCTGCGGAGAAGCGAGGTACCATATGTAAGCGATTATGTGCAGTTTGTTGATGCGGCGGTTGATGACGATGAATAATTATGGTTGCGCCCTTTGTAATGGGTTGGAAGCTTTAAACGACCCACTAGTTACGTAATTCATATTGTGTGACGCCCGGTCGTTATTTAACTGTCCCACCACGCTTTATAACACATTTTAACCGGAGAAACGTAGAGCGAGAGAGAGAGAATTGACTTTATTGAGACCCTGAGGAAATGGATCATGGGAGCCTTATGAGCTTGCTTGGCAACCAACAGAAGTGCACTTGCGAGGAACCCACTACGCTATAAATCATTGTAATTTTTGAGGAGTAGGGCAGTAGGCACTGTGCCATTTTTCGTCATTCTACAGACAGCCGCGGTACCTGCTAAACGCATGTAAGGCATTATGCGCACTTTGTTGATGCTGTGCGTGATGACGATGAAGAATTATGGCAGAGCTCTTTGTAATGGGTTGGAAGCATTCAACAACCTACTCGTTGCGCAATTCGCATTGTGTGACGCCTGGTTACAGAATTCGCGTTGTGCGACGCTTGGTGCTTATTCTACTCTTTTACCACGCTATATTGCATATGCTAATGTGGTTCCTTCCCGACATGAAGCCTGTATAGGACCTTTTCGCAAAGCAGTTTCAAGCACCGGCATGGCTCAGAGGTTGAATACTGGGCTCCCACGCAGAGGGCCCAGGTTTGAACCTCGTTCCATCCTGGAATTTTTTTCTTCTTATTTAGTTTTTTTTCTTATTTCGAGCGATACTGGTTACGGACACCGGCGGCGGCGGCGGCGGCGGCGGCGGACAACTACGGCACCAAAAACGGCCGGTGAAATGATGTCATAACAGCTTTCGCTGTAAAACAAAGCAAACCTGCAGAACGATGTCAAAGCTTGCTGAAAATGCACAGACGTCCGTTCCGGCGTGATGAAACAGCCTTCCCGACGCGTGAAATGCAGGCGCGGAACTTCGGACAATGTGCGGAGTTCAGTTGAATTCAACCAACCGCGCAACGCTAACGGTATAACGCGAATGTGAACGTTCAACAACGACGGGTAGGTCTCACGAGCACGGGGAATCAAAACACAGAGTTGCTTCACCTACAACCGTAACTGGACTTTAACAATGCGAGAAGACAGCGGGTAATCATTACTGTAGTCGCTGCGTGCGTGCGCCCCGTTACTTACCGATTCAGGTAGTCGGAACGAACGAAAGCGATGAACTCAGACAGCCAAAATAGAAGGCGAGACAGCGCTGTCAGCTATACACGCTTGCCGCCTTTATTTCTCGTGCCACACGCCCGGGAACCGATACAGTTTAACACGTGAATCGTGTGCCTTGTCTGAACTGTTGTGGCTGGCCACTAAACCGCAATACTTCGGACCACGCTTGCGCTTCCGCGGGGTCGCTTCTGCCATCGTGGAAGTGCGCAGCTTCGCACAGCAAGCCTCTCGGTTCAACGTACCCAGCTGACGGCCTCCCAGTTACCCCCACCGAGAGAAGAACGCGTGCGCACGTGCGCTACCGCTACCGTGAAAGGGGCTGAGTCGGCCGCGCGAAGGTTCAGAGCTTTCCGACAGAGCCGCAGCGCGGCTGGCGTGGCACTGTCGTCGCGCCGCAAACTTGAGCTTGGGTTCCCTACAGGAGTTAGAACTACTCGCGAACTGCTTTGCATGAAACCAATTCCCACAAGTCGTGGCATATGCCGAATTTTTTTTTACTGACAGTGTTCTGAAACGCGTGCACAGGATCTTCAGTATAGCATCCCTAGAAGACAAATTAACCATTATGACATATTTACCTTAAAGTCAAAAGAAATATGGGGGAGGCGGAGGGAAATTGCTTCATAAAAGTAAACTAACTTTACCAAGTGACGTACACTACAGTGAGTCGGCTGAACTTGTCAACTAGATTTCGCGCCGAAATCTCCCCGCGTGACGTCACGGATTTCGAAGTGTACTTATCGTATTTTGGCGCCATCGGCTCAACAAAATTACTCCAAACTTGGTATGTTAAGAGTATGGCCCCCTCAGAGGACAATATACTTCAATTTTACCGATTAAGAACTTCGTAGTCCCTAGTAGGCGCCGTGAAAACATGTGACGTTACGGCGAATGGTGCGAAAACTTCTATGTGGCGTCACCAGCCACATTTTGTTTTTGCGCGTTTTCTCGCTTACTAAGCGTCTTCTCGCCGCAAGCGTGGTGTTTTTGGTATTGTGAAAGAGTACTTTACTAATATGAGAAAAATCGTTTTGCTCTTTAGTGTCCCTTTAACTTTTTCTTTGTTTTTTTTTCAAATTTTCATATCCTGTTTCGAAGGCGAAGGTTGCAGAGTAAACCAGGCGGCCTCTGTAAAATAAAAAGAGCGTGTCGTGGCACGATAAAAAGGCGCCTACGGCGAGTACTGACACGGGAGGACGCTGAACGCAGGAACGGGCGCCTAAGAGCTGCTCTCTAAAATAGGCACGTAATGCAGTGCTACATCCTCTACTATTGGAGAGCGATAAGCCCATACTGGTCAATTTGAAAAGATACAGCAAGCCAGAACTGTATCTGGAAACAACTTGTTTACGATTTAGAGCACTCCATGCACTCTGTAGACTTTGGGAGGAGAGTACGCAGTCCTCATACAGTTTCATAGTAAGGAACTCCATGGTTGTCCTTAACAAAGACAAACCGACTGTTTAAAAAAAAAATTAAAGCCAGTTCCACGCCTGTGAAATCGAGTGAGGTTCTGGAAAAGCAAGCGCCGCCACCTGGCGAACGCAGATTGTGTTCTGCCATCTTCTTTCTTCGTTCCGTCACCCTTCTTTATCCCTTCGTGCATCTTCTTCTGCTTTCTTCTTTCATGTTTTTTTTCTTACCGTCCTCCTCACCTTTTCTTCTCTTTCCCATCCCTTGTTATGGCATACTGTACATGGGTATGCTATGGTTTACCATCTCACATGTTCCTTTCCGTCCTCCTCACCCTGACTTTAATCATCCTCACTTCCATTTGCAATTCCCTTGTTAAACCTTTTTTCGTGGGAGCCGCCATATTGCCTAGCGGGCGGCGCCGTCTCTGGTCTGGCAACCCACTGGCATGTGCGAAGCTGCGCATTTGTATGGAAGGTATGCGTGCGGTTGCAGTTGCAGTCGGTTGTTTTCTCTCTGGCGCGCTGAATTTTGTATAAGTGATGCAGTTTAGGTATGAAATGAGTCTGTGAAACATCCTGAAAAGGTTTTACCCATTGAGGGTCAATAATGTTAATGCACGGCGGCGCGAACACGTCACAAGTGGTCCATGTCACATATATTTTTGGCTCTGGCTGTTGGAAGACCGCGCAAATATTTCGACTCGCTTTAGCTGGGCAAGCAAGTTCTAGCACTTCGGGGATACAATGATCTTTTGTTCTTGGTCTGTAATCTTTTAGTTATTTTTGTTCACGGTTTGTTTATACTGCGCCGAACCGACTACAGCTCGTACACGCGGTCGTGCGTGAGCGCGGTCTCGATTTCGTGGCGCAGACGGCATCTATTTGTTGCTCACAAACTGTTGTCTGTGTTATTTATCAACCTCTAAGTGACCGCTTATTACTCGCTCATTTATTGCCCACCGGTCCGGACGAAACGAGAGCTGTGCATAAGGAGAGCTGGTACAAAAAACGATGCTGCAGTGTACACATGCCGTAGCGCTTCTTTTAGATGCGAAGCATATTATGGCGGAGTTCAATCCGGTGTGCGGCATGACCACCCTTACTGCGCTTGTGCAAATCCTCTCCACAACCTCCTCTTCACACATCTCTGTTCAATCCCCCTCCCCTCTCCCCCTCCCTCCGCTCCACTCCCCCTCTACCCCTATTCACTCCCACTACCCGCCTCCACTCTCTCTCTCCCCCTCTACACTCCCTCTCTCCACTCCTCCTCTGAAACACGGGCTCGACATGCCGAAACGCTGCTTCGCATCGCCTCATGGTCCCCTTTAGCGGGAGATGGTGTAATTTTTCTTTTTTTCTTTCGAGAATCGTGATATTTGATTGGATTTAGGCGGTGATGAGCAGAAGATGGCTAGAGAGCTCCTTCTGCTAGTCAGGCACCAAGCGCGCCCGGGCTTGATCGTATGATCGGCATCGGAGGTCATTATTGTTTATCTTTTTTTTAATGAATTCGTCTACCAGATGTACTCTTTTTGCAAAATTCTTACTGTTGAATTTTGCAACGATAAGCAGCAAAATTAGCAGTTTAGAAACAATAGACAAGCGTAACAACGTGTTTTTTGTTTCGAGCTGATCAGAGATGTGAAGATGTACGTGTGATGAAGCTGACTGCGTAAAGTGCGTTTTTAAATAAAAAAAACTTCAGTTGTAAGTACAGCGCATGTCCTGTCTTCTTCATGTACTTATGTATTCATCCTAGCACTGCCTTTTACGTTATTACGAAGCCAGACCAACTCGCTAACGTGTGTCTTATTCTACTGCGTGTATGGTTGTCTTGAGCGCAAGTGGTATTGTTCGGTGTTGTGTTGTGTATGATTATGCATGCGGATGTGTTTTCTGCATGCGTGACGTAAGGTTCAGACATTCTCCGTTAGCAAGCTCACGGCTAAACAGTACAAATGCACGGCGGTTTTCTTTTTTTAACGGTTAGTCCTAGTAGCAACAGTGATTCTACTCTTACAGAGACCTCATGCTCAACCGGCATTGCAAAGCTCTGTGACAGAGTAGCGTAAGTACAGCCGGAAGGCGAGCTTTGACTCCTGCAGAGGACGAATGTACTCCATTCAGAAGCGTGACTTCACTCTGGCGCTAGAGCTTTTAGAAGCGAAAGCATCTTATGCTCAGGGCAGTGTCCGTTCTGCGGCGCCCGCACCCAAACTGCGCATGCGCCAACTCTCCCCCTTTCCTCGCTTGAGCGCGAGGAGGTGGGAGGAGGTGGCATGAGCGCTGCTTCGTTTCTCCTCTCCCGTTTCTCTCTCTCCCCGGAACAGCTGTGCGTCGTATATAATGCGGCACGCGCTCGCTCCCGTTGCACTCTCCTTCGCAAAGGCGCTATGTACGCTCGCGAAGCTGAACGTAAACGGCAACGCCGGAAACGTTGCACTTTCCTTCGCAACGGCGTTATGGACGCTCGCGAAGCTCAATGTAAACGGCAACGCCGGCAAGCGAATCTCGAAGCTTCGAGGCTGCGAAAGCCCGCGTTCGCTGTGCTTCCGTCATTCTCTCTGTGCAACAGTGTGTGAAACGCCATAAACAACGTCAACGTCGGCGCTAGTTGCAGCGGCAGCGCCACCGCCGCGGCGCAGAGGAAGGCTAGGGAAGTGGAGCGTAAACGTCAGCGTCGGCAAGCCGTAATTCAAACGCCTCGACAACCACCGTCTCATAATTCACATAAGAGAAACGGATACTCGATGCGCACCCCCCCCCCCCCCCCCCCGATGCTTTCGCATCCCACCATGGCTGCGCGTAGGGGGAGATGATGTGTACTTTTCACCCTCGTTCAGCTAGAGCCGCAGAACCCAGGCCGCCCACAACCTCGGACCGATAGTGGTTTTACGGCAGCTATGAGAATCCCAATCAAGAACCAATGTTGCCGGTATTGAGCCATTATTGGCTGAGCCGTTTAATCTGGTCGGCAATACTGGGCCGCTTTTGCCGCCCTTCGTCGAATATTGGCTTTTCACCGGCAATATTGGGCCTAGGTTTGCTGCCGTCCCACCGATATCGTCTGAGCCAATGGCTTTTTTCAGTCTATGTCGGCTGAGCCGCTGGATTTTACCGGCTAATAGTGGGCCTTTTTTTCCATTCTTCAGCAGAAGTCCTTGCCATACGTGCAGGCGTAAAAATTGATGACTAGCAGAATACACCAGAAGCAATCGACACTGAGCGTGCACCTGACGCCAACTCCGTTCGATTTTGCAGAACACTTTGCTAGAGCATTCAGTGCAAATTGTTTTGTGAACTTATGTTTCAAGAACACGAGCAGGACAGACCAGCCATCAGTGGGGCTCTTCGATTTTCCACTTCTGGCTACCCGCGGGCTGCCAGAGCCAGCCAGAGCGCGCTCGTTTTTCTCGGGTTGCTCCGACCCCCCCGCGGTGCACTTCCGGTTGGCGTTCGTTTTTCTCGGGTTGGACGGTTCTGGCGACCCGCGGGGAGCCCGTGGGTCGCCAGAACCTTCCAGGACAATTTAGTCGTGGAAGCTCTCTGGAAGGTTTCGGGCTAGCAGACGCCGAAAAGAGACGATACGCGCTCGCCGCCATCTTTGTGAGGACTCGACGGATTGCAATGCGGGCGCTTGCGGACTACACCTTGCTTGTCCTTACGCTCGGGCCGCTCGGCGCCGTTCCGCCGTGCGAGATGGCGCGATTACGAGTGGCGGCGAGCATTTGGAGCTAATGTTTATTGCTTTTCTTACGTGTCCCGTGAAGTTTCCTTCCGTGAACAACGCGGCGAACTGTGGCGTTCTAACCATTCTAACTGCGTCGTGCACATGTCCCAAAAGTTATGTACACATTCGTACGAACGCATGGAGACCCCTTTCGAGTTTATTTTTTCGTAGTAGTATTCGATTGTGGTGTTGTGTGTGCTTTATGTGCATTTAGCTGAGACGATTGTGATCGAACTACCTATTTCGCTCCGTCGTATGTTTGCGTGCGTGAACCCCGTCAGAACTTAACTATTTCAACTAGGTCTTCGATGTTGATAAAATGCACTGATCGAATAAAAGCGATCGCGACACTGTTTTTTGTGTGATCCTCGTTGGTCGCGAACGGCGTGCGAGCGTACTTCGATCTACGGGCCAGTACATGAGGTATGGTATTATGTTATGCTACGACGCGTCGATGTGAAAAAACAAAGATGAATTCAGAAATGTATACATCCTTCTGTTGCTTATTTCATCGTCGGCTCTGTCTTTTTCCACCTCTTAGTAATAATTCCATGCAGTATGTACGCGGTTATCACCTAGTAGCTCAAATAAAAGCTGAGCTACATGAGATTTTTGGAGTGCCACTTAGGACTGGAAAAGAGGCTCAGGCAACATCTGCCAAAACGAGTCGAAGACGCGTCACACATAAGTTTATTTTAGCTATAACGCGCACTCGTGGTACCCATACCGCCGCATGTCTCAAGTTATGACAAAATGCAAGCTGGTCAACGCGTGTGTGCGACGTAGTACGCGATAGATCCTCGAGCTCTTTTGGGGACACGATCACTTTCGCGAGATTTTCGCGTCGTGTTGTGCCGTGACTGTTACACGTACTAAGCAGACGTGAGCTGGTTAAGCCGTCAGCGGCGCGGTAGCTCACCTTGCATCGCTTTCGTGGCGCCGTGCGCCAGCTGGCTGTTTTGTTCGCGGACGGGGCGAGTTGCGCACGATTTTGCGAACGTACGTGATCGTATCCCAAATCCGTATGCTCGAGAATATCACTTCAGCTCTTCAGCAAACCTAGCCACATATTTTCAAGCGGGCAATGCAGAAAAACCAACGCGCACGCTGCGCAAAGTTTCGTTTGCTGCCACGGCGGTAGCGTTTGTTTACGTTTACGCTGGCTGTCCCAGCGTTCGATTTTGTAATCTTGGGGCAGCTTCGGGTTGTCTCGGGCTTCCCACACACGTGACCAAGACGCTGCTTCCTGTCCCGACCGGAACTTGCTGGCTGACCCTCTGGCTATCTCTGGCTGGCAGAGAACTGCCAGAAGTCCGAAAATCGAAGAGCCCCAGTGTCCACCAGCCTTTACGTAGCGAGCGCACGCGCGCAGAGCGGCACCTGAGTCACCGCAATGATGTCACATGCGAGAGGGCACTACTCAGTGATATCGAGGTGAATACTGACACGTGTATAAACATAAACGACGATGACGATGGCGAGGTTTCACAGACTCCGGCTAGTGGGACAGTAGCTTTCGGTGTGAAAGACGAGGAAGCCGTTTTTCTGTTCAGCTGTTTTGAACACGCTGCTTCTCTGTCGCAAGTTGTCCTTCTTGTTTGTTCGCGTTGCACCGCGACACTGGTGGAGGTGCTGGACCGCAACCCTGCCTGATGCTCCACACTCCCTCTGGGAGTCGTTCATCCAGCCCGGACGCAGCTATCGCAACTCCCGTGCATCGCTTCAGTCGTCGGCTGCGCGGCCTTGCTCCCGAGCTCACCCCCTCGCCGGAACCCTCCACACAGCGCCGCTTACCACTACCAATGGCCAACGCCAGCCCGCAACAGGTACTGCATGCCAGCGGTCCTCCCAACCATCTCATGTAACGCTTTTTCAACCACTGGTGCCTGATCGCTTTGGTGGTGGCGCACACGAAGACGTTGAAGACTGGCTTGAGCACTATGAACGTGTTGCCAAGATCAACCAGTGGTCTGCTGAGCAAAAGCTCTCCCGCGCCTATTTCTACCTTGACGACAGCGCTCGTACTTGGTATGAAAACCGCGAAGGCAGTCTGTCAACATGGCGCGACTTTCAACAGCAGATGATTGACACCTTCGCCAATGTCGATCGACGGGACCGCGCCCAGCAACTACTAGAGTTACGGGTTCAAAAACCCAATGAAACAGTCGCGATGTTCGCTGAGGACATGGCCCGTCTCTTTCGTAGAGCTGACCCACATATGACCGACGATAAGAAGTTGCGCTACCTCATGCGCGGCGTAAAAGAGCAGTTGTTCGCCGGACTTCTGCGCAACCCGCCAAGCACCGTGGCGGACTTTATCAAGGAGGCTACGGCTATCGAGCGGGCACTTCACCAACGATGCCGACAGTACGACCGCTTATCCAGCAGCGCCCAACTTCATGCCGCCACCATGACGTTTGACAATCACAGCTCCTTGCGTGACTTGATCAGAGAGATTGTTCGCGAGGAGCTGCAGAAGTTGCGGACTCCGGTAGCGGAAACGCCCATAGCGTCTGTCGTTGAAGTCGTCCGCGACGAAATCCGCCAAGCATTCTCCACGGCTGATACTCCTCAAGATCAGCGTCCCATGAGCTACGCCGCCGCCCTTCGACGCCCACCACCCGGTCCACCGTCGTACCGCCAGCCATCTGCCGCCATTCCTTGGCCACCGCTGCAGGAGGACACATCAAGACGACCTGCCGTCCTGCCGCCATACGACCAGCCATCCGCTGGCATGCCATGGCCTTCGCCACAAGAGGAGCCGTTGCGACGTCCACAGCTTCGCAAAACAGACGCCTGGCGCACCGTAGATAGGCGTCCACTTTGTTTTAACTGCGGAGGAGTGGGCCATATTTCCCGTCATTGCTGGCACCGCGTCGATTCGTTTCGCCCTCTTAGGCCTTGGTCTGACAGTCGACGCGCCAACGACGACTACGTGTCGCGCCGCGACGACAGTGGTTCTCAAGGACCTCCAGCGCCTCGACCCCATTTTGACGACCGCCGTACCAATGACGACGAGAGCATGCCTGGGTTACCAGCCGGGTTTGGGACATCGACCACGCTCTCCGTCTCCTGCCCACTCGCCTTCATCGCACCGCCGCACTTTTGCTGACGTCCCGAGGAAGGAGGTCACCCAGCCCACGCCGGGGAAACTGAAGGCGGCGACCTCCGGGGTAAGGTTGCAGGCCGTCAAGACGACGAAAAAAAGCCCCCATTACTCTCACCACAGGACGCCGTAAAGCCGACACGACGTACACCGACGAAACTGTGACCGCAGAACTTGCCGTTCTCGTGGACGGACAACAAGTGACCGCCTTAGTTGATACCGGTGCCGACTTTTCTATAATAAGTGAAGACCTCGCCGTACGCCTCAAAAAGTAAAGACGCCGTGGACGGGACCTCACCTAAGGACCGCAGGAGGCCAGTTACTGATGCCTATCGGAAGGTGTACAGCGAGAATCAACATCGGTGGTTCTTCTTTCGTGGCGACGTTCGTTGTTCTCGCCTCATGTTGCAAAGACCTAATTATTGGGATGGATTTCTTGAGAGAATATGGCGCCGTCATCAACATCCCGGACAGTTTAATAACTTTCCGCAATAGCCCTGGTTTAGCCGATTGTTCTGGGGCACACATAAACCTCTGCCTAACTGATGATGACGTGGTCGTCCCGTCACGGTCATGCACTCTTGTTTCGGTGGACAGGGGACGCACCGTTCGACGGCGAAGGCATTGCCGACCAAATCAGCTCGCTGCTCTTTAGCCATGGCATTTCAGTTGCACGAAGCATGTCATTGTCATGCTGGACGCACAAACGTGCTCCTCACCAACTTTAGTGCTGAGCGCCGGCACCTTCCAAAGGGCACAGCCGTCGCTTACTTTGACAACATCGTAGAAGTCCAAGGCTGTTTATCGATACTGGACGAAGCGCCTAAACAAGAATCAGCACCAGTTCTTGACGTTGGTACTACCCTGCCAAAGGACGAACGAAAGAGACTTCTTGAGTTGCTAGCCGAATTCCAGGACTGCTTTTCATCGACATCACGAGTTGGTCGTACGCCGCTAACCATGCATCGAATAATTACCGAAGACACGGCGAGACCTATTCACCAGAATCCCTATCGTGTGGCTCTCAAGGAACGCGAAGTGATACAGCAACAAGTAGCGAAAATGCTTGAAGATGACGTGATTCAGCCATCACAGAGTCCCTGGGCATCACCTGTAGTCTAGTCAAGAAAAAGGACGGCACCCTGCGATTTGCGTGGACTACAG